>NC_092212.1:126226-153023 GCF_043381705.1 Parasteatoda tepidariorum | reverse complement strand
AACGAAACGCTTAGACTCCTTTCCACTCTATAGCAGAAGTCGCGGTAATCCGACTATCGTTCGGGCGGCTTGGGTTTCTCCAATAGGACTTCCCAAAAATTTTAGTTTTTGGAACATGGTCGGAAATTTTCAAAATTGGGAAGAAAAAAAAAGTGGATTTCCGCTTTTTCGCGGAAGTCTTTCATCCTTGGTTTAAATACTGTACAAAAAATATTTATTCATGTCTTTTAATAAAATAACAACAGGACATAAGAAAGTAGACCAATAACGTAGACCTAAAAAGTATTTTTAAGGACAGAAAAAATAAATTCCGATTTCCGTCTTCGAGTCAGTCTTGATTCCGTCTTTCTTCCGTCCGCGGACATTTTCGAAAGATGGAAATCCGTCCTGGGGACGGAAGACTTGCACCCATGATTAACATATTTAAAGCAATAAATAGTATATAAGATTTTTCTTGCATTTAATAGCATCTAAAATTAATTTTATACATATTGACAAATATGCATACTTTCATTCCAATTTCCATGGGAGTCAGGTCAGAGAAGGGGACTTCTCTAGTAGCCAATTCAAAGAGTAAGATGGCGTAGCTCCACATGTCTGCAGCCTTCACATTAATTTCATCTTGTTTTTTCTGAAGAGCTGCAAGAACAATAAAAAACTCATTCAGCAAACTGTTTTCAGAGCCTCACTACTCATAGGATAAAAATTCCTGAACTCCAAATAGAAAAAAAAAAATTTGAAGTTATTTCATGAAACTATGTGTTCAAAAAATATGATTTGCTGTGTTCTGTAATCCTTTAAAATAATTTTCTATTAATAATAATAATGAGTTAAAAGCTATTATTTTTTTTGCACTTATTTATTTAAAAAAATTACATCTTAAGAATCACTTAAAAGAAGAAAAAAACAAAGTTAACAGAAAAAATTGTGAAATAGTAAAAACTTTTCAAAAAAACATAAAAATTAAATGTTATAAACAAAATAATAATAATAACGCAATTCATTTTAAATAAAAATATTTTTCTCTGCCATAAAAACAAAAAAACAGTATGCAATGACAAATTTATTAAAAAATTCAATTAAAAAAAATTATCGTCCTGCATTTTGAGAGAACGTAAGTTAAGTACTTTTCACTGTTTCATGTTTGTAAAAGAATTGTGCATTTTCATATCCTGCAGACGAGAAATTGCAATTTTATCCAACAATTATCAAAATTATGCTCCACTTTCATAATTCTATTTGTTTTTGCATTACTATGGAAATCATTTATAAAAGTGCAATGTTATAAAAAAATAGAGGATATTCAATACTGAAGACTAAAAGAACAATGGTCGTCACTAATGAAATCACTAGTTAATAAGATCAGTCATTTTTTAAAATCAAATCTGTAAGAACATAATCATTGCAATATCAAAACATGTTAATAAAATCATATTCGCAATTTCATGCAATCAAGATTAAGATAGTTATAGTTAGATTGTTCAAATTTTTTCCTTCTTCAAGTTTTGAGAGATGTGTAGCATATAGACAACAAAAAAAAAAAAAAAAAAAAAAAAAAAAAAAAAAAAAAGAAACACTGTTGGTAGGTATTACACTTCTTTGTGAAATTAAACTGTTAAAAAAAGGGAGGAGTGCAAAACAGTTCAAATAAAAACTGTTTAATAATTAATTTGAATTCCTATCAACGTGCAATGTCAATGATAATAGAAGGGGCTTGTGATAATGCAGGTTATGACGTAGATCCTCATCCTCTCAATGTTTGAAACATTGTCTAGAACGGAATTATTAAAATGGCACTTCCCACTAAACTTAATGGTTCATACAAAAAAATGCTTTTTTTTTTCTGTTTAAAAAATAGACATAGCACATTAAGCTAATTCATTATCTGAATATCTTAATCTTTCTCTGAAATTCTAATTGTGAAAACAAAACCTAAAACAAAAACATTTCTAATTAATAAAAGTATCACTCAATCATGCATTTTGTGTAAAATGAATCGTCCTATCTTTAAGTGCGATTCTTTTTTGAAATTGAATAGTCATCAGAGAAGTGAGCTGGTATCAAAACATAAATTATGTTTTAATTGCCTAAGCAGTCAACACAAATTATTAAATTGCAAATCGAAACATTTATGCAACATACGCCAGTCCAAGCATAATACACTACTTCATAAAAAACGCGAGACTATAAATAACTCTGCGTTTTCGGCTTCTTCTCAGGGTCATGACCGCAATCCCAAAAATCCCGGTTTTTAATAGTCAACAAAATGAAATCGTTTCTGCTTCTTTATCTTGTATTAATTCGAAAAACAAAACAGCGATACTTCCGACTGTTTTAATTTGCGTTTTAAATCCTTTAAATGGATCTTATATGCAATGTTGGGCGATATTAGATTCAGGCAGCATGTCGAATATTTGCACAGCTAATTTCGCTAATAAATTAGGAGTACCGCAAGAAAAAATGAATTTTCGGGTTTCGAGTTTGGGCGGAAATTAAACTACAATAAGTTCAAAAATACAAGCTACAATTTGTAATGGTAATAGATCTTTTTTGAAAACTCTTGATTTTTTAGTGGTATCCAAAATTACCAATTTTCTTCCTGTTACATCCTTCAGAATAGATAAGTTAGTAATTCCGCAACAATTAGCAGATCCTAATTTCATGGTAACAGGAAGAATAGATATGCGTTTAGGTGCGGAGGTATTTTTTGAAATAATCAAGGTTGGAGATATCCGCATTTCAAACAGTGATTTGGTGTTTTGCAATACTGTTTTTGGATATATTGCAACTGGAGCAATAAATTCCCGCACCCCAGAAATTCACTGCGTTCTCCTAACTACTCAAACAGAAGTCGAAGACTGCTTAGAAAAATTCTGGAGAATAGAGGATATAGACTGTAGAATAAAAATTCAAAGTGAAGAAGAAAAGTTTTATGAATCACATTTTCAGAATACTTATCGCAGAGATGAGAGTGGACGATTCATCGTACAGATGCCAGTTAAGGACGTTGAGCATTTAGGGAGTCCAAAGACTTAGCCGTGCGACGTCTGAATCAACTATGGAAAAGATTACCCAGAAATCAAGAAATGCAAGATTTATACAAATCATTTATGCAGGAGTACTTAGACATGAAACATATAGAAAAATATGATGATAATGAAATCAATTTGTCAGGTAGTCAAATTACCTATTACCTCCCAAATCACGGTGTTTATCGTCCTGAGAAGACAACCACTAAGTTACGTGTTGTACTCAACGCTTCATCAAGTACCTCAACAGGTGTAAGCTTGAATGATGTCATTTTGAAGGGGGACGTGAACGAGGACATTCTCGAAATCATGACCCGATTTCGTAAACATAAATACGCTTTCATGGCAGACATCCAAAAGATGTTTCGACAAATCAAAATAGATTGAACTTCTAAGAATTGCTTGGAAAGATGCAGAGTAAGCATAACCTGCAACATTCAGACTCAAGACAGTCACTTACGGAACTGCTCGTGCCCCATTTCTCATTATCAGAACTCTCAAGCAGTTGGCTAAAGATGAATTACGATTTCCACTGACGTCATTAGTTCTTTTGGAAGATATGTACATGGATGACATCGTTTCAGGTGCTCAAAGTTTAGAAGGTGCTCAGAAATTGCAACAACAGCTGAATGATATTCTAGCAACTTGTGGAATGACTCTTCATAAGTGGAACTCTAATTCAAGGGAGTTAAGGAACAGTTTATTTATAGGTGTCCCAGCAGAGCATGATTTTGTATCAGAAGTGGATGCAAGCGTCAAGACTTTGGATGTAAGGTGGAATTCAATTGAGGATCAATTTACGTTTAAAGTGTCCATCCCAAAAATGACCACCAAATTAGCTAAGCGTGAAGTGCTGAGTTTTATAGCAAAACTGTATGACCCATTAGGCCTTTTGCAACCTGTTTCAACCTGATGTTTCTCCAAAAATTGTGGGTACATAAACTGTCATGGGAAGATCAACTTACACCACAAATTGCAGGTCAGTGGCTTAATTTTGCATCTTTTATGCAAAATATAGAAACTATTTGCATTAATAGATACATTTTAACAGACTTTTTCACAAAAACTGTTTTAATGGGTTACGCTGATGCCTCGGAATTAGAGTATGGAGCTGTAGTTTATATATATTGCCCAAGCCACTTGCCATCTTACTTCGAGCAAATCTCATGTTGCACCCATTGAAGTCATTTCTATACCACGTTTAGAACTATCAGCTTGCTTACTTCTTTCTCAACTTCTAAGAAAGATTTATAATTCCCTTAAAATGAACATTGACGAAGTCGTTTTGCATACAGACTCGACCATCGCACTTGCATGGATTAAAATGCCAACTCACCAGCTTAAAAACTTTGTTGGAAACCGAGTCTCCAAGATCCAAACTGTCTCAGAACTACCAGTGGAGACATATTTCTACTCATAACAATGCAGCAGATCTCATTTCCCGTGGCTTGAATCCTCAAGAACTTTCCTTATCAGATTTATGGTGGAATGGATCCCTGATCCAAGCAAATAATTATCCAGATAATGAACAAAGCATCGACACAACTTCTAATGAACTATATTTAACTGAACTAAAGACACAAACTAACATTAATTTAAATTTGATATCTGTGATTTTTAATATTAGTAATAGTTATCTTAAACTAATTAGAGTTTTTAGTTACATTTTCAGATTCAATCACAATTGAAATTATAAAGACCGCTCTACAGGTCCACTTAGTAAGGAGGAAATTCAAGAAGGTAAGATCAAATTGCTTAAGATAACACAAAAGTCATTTTTTGAGAATGAGATTAAAACGCATCAAAATGGAGGTCAGGTGAGAAATTTAAATGTGCTTATTGATGACAAGGGATTAATAAGAGTTGGTGACGTTTGACAAATGCCAGCATTGACCATGATTCAAAACATAAAATTTTGCTTCCCAAAAAGCATAAGTTAACTAAAATGATATTTTCTTACTACCTTTTAAAAAATCTTCATGCAGGGCCGCAAGCTTTATTGCATTTTATTCGACAAGCTTACTGGCCCATGGGTGGAAAAGATTTTGCTAGAAAAAACGTTCATGACTGTTTAAGTTGTTTTCGCCACAAACCTACTAATTTAGAACAATTAATGGGAAATTTGCTCGCTGAACGTGTAACTCCTAATTTAACTTTTAACAATACAGGAGTAGACTACTGTGGTTTCTTCCTTATTAAATACAAGAATCAAAGAAAAGGAAATTTACATAAGGTGTATGTTGCTATTTTTATTAGTTCAGTTACGAAGGCCATACATCTAGAAATTGTTTTCGATTTATCTACCCAAGATTTCGTTGCATGTTTAAAACCCTTCTTTTCTCGAAGAGGGAAAAGCTCTTGTATTTTTAGCGACAATGCTACTAATTTCACATGTGCTAATACAGAGTTAAAGAAACTTGCATCACTATTAACATCTCCTAATGAATATTTAGCTAACTACTTATCCTCAGAGAATATTTCATGAAAATTTTTGTCCCCTCATGCTCCAAATTTCAGAGGTCTATGGGAATCAGGAGTAAAGTCAATCAAACATCACTTGAAAAGAACTGTTGCTAATGCTAGACTTAATTACGAAGAATTTCTTACTGTACTTACCCAAATTGAAGGAATTTTAAATTCCCGTCCGATTTCCCCTTTGTTATCGGACGTTTCTGATTATGAGCCCCTTACCCCAGGCCATTTTCTCATAGGTCGACCGATAAATACTATTGCAGAACCAATTTTAATCAATGAGCCCGAAAATAGATTGTCTCATTGGCGTAAACTGTCAAAAATGATACAGATAATTTGGAAACGTTGATCTGTAGATTATCTTAATCATTTGCAACAACGTAAAAAATGGTATTTTTCTAAAGATAATGTTAAGAAAAATGATATGGCTATTATTAAGGAGGACAATTTGCCCCCTTTTAAATGGATGATGGGAAGAATCCATAAAACTATTTCTGGTTCTGATGGAAAGGTCTGAGTTGTAATAGTAAATACCAAATCTGGACCACTTAAAAGATCTATTTCTAAAATTTGTCTACTTCCTATTGAAGATAATGTAAGTTAAAAACTTTGTTGTGCTTTAAAAATTCACTAATTGCATTCATTTGTCAAAATACTAAAGTTAATTTAATCTACTAAGTGAATTTCAAGCATTGTAGTGATTTTAACATGAAATATCCGTATATTTTTTTAAAGATTTAATCCTGTCATGTTAGTTGATTTGTTGTGTTCTTGTTTTATAATCTAAATGTATTTTTTTTTTTACTTGATATGTCATAATTGCCCTCCTTGTTATTTGTGTGTGTTATTTTAAAATTTGAACGATTGAGTTGAATATCATGGATATTGCAACGCGGGCCGATATGTTGCTATGCCCGTTGGCTTCTTGGCTTTATTTTTTAGAGCCAAGAGTCAGTTAATGTAAAACAACCAAAGAGCATACACGCTTGCATTTGTCTCTAAGCAGTGCTACCAGCGCAACCTTAAAATAAAGCGTTACAGTCCAAAAATAATTTGACTTTTATACACATCGCAATCCACTGCAGAACAAAAACATTACGAATTCTCAAAATAAAACTGTTTGAGATTATTCTTCATATGAAGTATCCAGGATTCTAAATATAATAAAAAGTTACATATATTTTGAAAGACACCGTCCTAAAATGTTGGTTATTTTAGTAATCTTTAGGCTAAACTAAGACTGTTGTTATTCTGACGGTCTGACTGTATTGCGTTGAAGGTTAATGCATAAAAAATTTTAATTTACAATATATAAAGCTCAAACGAAAGGAAATGAATTATAAATATTAATTAATTAAAAATAGGCTGTAACAGTTCAATCGGTGTGTATTTGGTCTATAACAGTTCAATTCGAATGTAATTAATTGGTTAAAAAAGAAACTTGTTTATAACTTATCATATTTAATAACCATCTAATTTTAACTGGATTCTCACTTGCAGTATCAAAATACATTATCTGAAATACAATAGCAGAATGAAGACAGATAACCTTTCAGCGGGATATTATTTATTTCCCATCATTTGTACTTGGACTGCTACCTATTACAATAATTTTAATCCTCAATACATGACTGGCAGACAAACAACAATTGTTTTACTTTAGTCTATATTCATATACAATATATGAGGATTTTTTTTTTTTATGTAAATAAATGATGTGATATTTCTTTCCCTGAGGGGTCTTGTCCCAGAAGCAGACCCCCTACTAGATGGCTCAATGTCATCGAAAATGATTTGAAAACCCTAAAGATCGGAAATTGGAAGGGAGTTCCCATGGATAGGAGGCGCTGGCATTTGTCAGCTGTTGAGGCAGCCAATGCCTGCAAGGGACTGTTGCGCTGACAAAGAAGAAAGATATTTCTTTGAATTCTTTGAGGGCTATTACAAATTCCCAGTAATATTAATGCCTCATACAGCACTTAAATGCATTGTGCGTCATTAAGTAATCAATTTACAAACAGAAACAAAGCACTATGTTCCTTTATACTTAGTACAGTATCACTTTTTAATACTTATATAAAGCTAACTTGTTGTTACATTTCACAAAACTGTCATAATATGAGAAACTGTGTAGTTATAAAATTAAATTATTAATAATAAACTGTGTTTTTAAAATATTTTGTGCATCAAAAATTTTTAATAACATCTAACCGTAATTAATAATGAAAACATTTATAAATTCATGAACTCGAAGCTACTCCGGAATTACCAACATTTTCAGGCATATGAAATATAGTTTATTTACTGATAATTAATAATGTTTTTATTTGAAATTGAGTATATATTGTTATACTAGATTAGCAAAGCGTGATGTTTTTATATTCTCTATAATGAGCTAGTCGAATTAGACTTCTTTTTTTTCTTTTACATTTACATTAGCTTGCAACCTCTAATATTTCTTTTACATTAGCTTGCAACCTCTAATATACCATTTCTTTTTTTTAAAGGTTTGAAAAATTTATGTTAAATTTGTAAAAAATTATCCAGCAAAAAAAGGAGCAGATAACCATGCAGTCTTCAGCTGTTAAAAAACTTTTTTAAAGTAATATCTCCTTAAAAAACTTAAAGAGCCCATAACTATGCATAACCTATTGCTTACTATTATGATTGATTTGTGTTTACATTTTTAATTATTTTTGTGCTACAAACCCACATGAATAGTTTCAACAGCCTTTTTGTCTCACTCAACTAATTTTGGTTCAGTAACAAAAAAATTAAAGCAATAATAAATTTGACAAAAAACAAGCTAGAAGTTAAACTTTGTATGATGGCGAAAAATGCCATAAAATGTAACCATCTTTCGTAACCGAACACATAATAAAGCGAAACTCAAAATTAATCTTTCATTTTTTACAATTTAACAAGCCTTAAACTAAACTGAATGATGGTATAATATAGAACCGATTATTTTGTATCCAAACCAGCTTTTTAATATATTTGAACAAACTATTTTGTTATTAAAATTAAATGAAAAACATATGTCACTTCTGTTTCAACAAGAAACGCAATGTTAAAACTTCGTTCCCATTTTACTATTGGAACACTTTGGGGGAAGTGACATTGTGAAGTGACATATGACTAACCGCGTCAATTACTCAAAGGATTACACTCACAATTACTCATTTTCATACTCATTTTCAATCTACTGTTAGCCAGCAAAATGCCGAAATAGCAAGATTTGAGTATTAGGGATAAATTTGAAATGTATACAAATTTATCTTAGACAGTCAATATAGTTTTAAAAGTTAATAAAACAAATTATAAACTCTTAAACAATTTTGATTTCTTAATTTAAAATTCAGCTATTCAAAAAAACAATAAGCTAATATTTTAAAATCCTTCAGTAAATTAAAAAAATATAGCTTACGTTTAATCAAAATATTAAATGAGAGAACATTTAAAAAATATATTATCGAGGCAATTAATTTAGCTTTTATTGTATTTTCAAAATTTAACTTTAAAACCTTTTTCCCTACGTGTAAATACATCAATTTATAAAATCAGCCACTTTATAAAAGCAAAAGTCCTCAAAATGAAAATTATTTTAATCTGTGGCAGACACTTAACTTCAAACTTTAATATGAAAAGTACTATTGTTAAATTCTTTTAATTTTCCCCACAATCAAAAATATTTTTTTTAAAGATTTCTTGCTTTTTTTTTCGAAAAAAAAAATCAGAAGGAAACAGAATGACATATCAATACAACAAAAAGAAAAATACTTAAAGAATAAATAAATAAATAAAAATATACCTTCTGGTGCAATCCAAGCTGGAAAGTACATTTTACCCTTCTCTTCAAATGTAAACTTTGCATCTGCCATATTTATTCTAGCTGTGAGATCATCATCGATCTGTAATAACAAAGATCATAAATAAATCAGTGGAATACCATATAGTGTACACACCTAATAGTGTAAATTTAAACTATGTACCATTACGTGCTTGCTGCTTAAGTACAGTCGCTGTATGAGAGGATCAAGAGTGTGCAGAAAAGCCATCCCTCTGCAGATGTCAATTGCAAATTTCATAGCTTGTGCTGTATCAACAACTATACCTATGTATGAACAGAGGTTTAGAGGAAAGCATACTCTAACAGTTTGTTTTCATGTTTTTTTATGACTGTTACTATTAATATTGGGTTTTTTTTTTTTTTTTTTTTTTTTTTTTTTTTTATTNTTTTTTTTTTTTTTTTTTTTTTTTTTTTTTTTTTTTTTTTTTTTGTTTATTAATGTAAAATTTTTTCAAACTTTTAAAGAAGGTTAAAAAGTAAAAGTTCTGCAAAAAGAAACATTTCTTGCTTTTTTTCTTTTTTAGAAAGCATTAAATTGTGTTATTAATTTAAAATAAATGTGTAAAAAGTGCAAGTGATAAACAATTTTAATGCGCACCTACAGATAATCAAAAATTTAAAGTAACCTAAACTTTTATTCAAAAATAAAAAATAAAATAGAATAAAAATTCTACTAACTAAAATTTTAGAAAAAAATTTCTTACTTAACAGATTTTCATTAAGCTTTTACTGGGAAAAATAATTGTATTTTAAAAGAGATGTCACTTAGTTGTATTTTTGAAGTTAATGATATGATATGATATATGAAGAGATAGTTATAATAGATAGAGAAATGATATGAAGATATAGAGATAATGATATGAAGAGATAGTTCATATTGTGTAACTCAAAAAAAATATTTTTATACAAAATGAAAAAATAAATAAAAAATAATACAACCTAACTATTTTTAACACTTACATTTCAAACAAAGCATGATCTTCGTACAATGTATTATTTTTCTAAATATAAATGGACGAAAAACTTTTGGTTTAACAACATTAAAAAAATTATAGAAATTATTTGGAAAATGTTTGATGCAAACATGTATCTCTGAATTACATAATTTTTTGAATTACAAAAAAATACACAAACATAATTTTGAAAAGCTTCAAAAGATATTTTTCTCTTGTTATTTTTATACATATTTTATGATAAAAGATATTTTATCACCATCGTATATTTATTAAACGGTAAATAGTGACACATCCTTTTTAGTAAATTATATATACTTTCAATTAATTTTTATGTCAAATTGTATTCACTCAACGTATGCAATTAACATAATAAGCACTTCATCACTATTTAAAATTCTAAGGGAGTATTAAGATTTAACTTTTCAAACTATTGATAAAATTAACCATTAACCTCCTTGGCTAAAAATACTTAACGAGTTTTTATAGTAAGCTAATAATTAAAAAAAAAAGTTCTAAAAACAATTTTAAGGATGAAGATATGGTGGTAACCTTGTAAAATGATTAGATCTAAATTTTATCCTAATATAATTGAAAACCTGTGGTACCAATTCTGTATTAACACTTTGTTGAAAGGCAATTTTACACAGAAACTATGTTATGTCAAAGACTGTTATTTTGTTATTGGATATGGTAGTAAAGTAAAACATTCTAAATAGACTTCAAAAAATTTTATTTATAATGCATGAAATCAAATTAAACTTTGAACTATTTCATATCGCCAAAAGGCAATAACAAGTTAACTTGTCATCGGTCAACAATTTGTTAATACAATAAAATATTTTGAATCTTTTATATTAATAATTTTTTATTTAAATTTAACAATCTGAGCAAATAAAAATTGTTGAGGAGTTCTCAGAACAATTAATTTTTCTCTCAAAAATTTTTAAATACCTACAATTTAAGAAAAATATTTTTAAGATAAGATTTAAAAAATAAATAAATGAAAATCACAAAATAAAAACGCTATAGTTTCTCTGTTGCTACTGGTCTAGTTTTAAAGCCTATGCCTTGTCCATCAGCGAGACATCCCCTTTTCGTGAAATTGCCCCCCTTCTTTCTATTTAAACACTCATCCATGGAATTTAGATGGGTGATGTTGCACAGAGGAAGAGGTGCATCTTCAAAAAACAATGCTTTAGAGGTGTACACTTTCATATGAATAGAGTCTTGGACTTTTTATGGCTGTGTTCTTTTTATTACTTGCCAAAGAGGGTCCCTGGGACTTCCTCTTGTTTTTGAAAATGAGGACAATTGAAGTAAGAAAAAGACAGGACCAGATTCATACGCACCTGGAAAAAAATTAGTAAAATATTTTAATTTTTTCCAGGAGCATACGAACCCTGCAGGCACAAATTGAACATTAAGTGAGAGTCTAGTACCTTAAATTTTCCTTTGAAATGTAGAAAAATAGATTTTGGTTGCCTGTTAAAGTTTTCTTGGTGAGAAACTATTCAAACTATTGGTGTTTGCACGATAATCAATCACTATTTGTCGAAATAAAAACGAAATACTGACTTTATACAATAGAATATATTTATCTTAAAAAAATATATAAGGCAATGTTGTTAATACTTAGCTTTTTTTAATAGAATTTATAAAAAGTAAGATTCTCAAGGTCCCCCTGAGTGCCAGGGTCACCGGCACCGCCCGGATGTGTCCATGCATGAAAACAGTACTGAACTCGAATAATCATCACTCACTAAATTGGCACACCCTCAAAGTAATATAATAGAAAGAAAGTGATAAGTCATACTGCACTGATCATACGATAGAAAATTATTAAGGTGTTCTTTTTTTATTATTTGAACTGTACATAATCGCTTAAAAATGTATGGACATATTTGCATAAAATACAATTACAAACAAGAGCCCTTATACAAACTTTCTTAGGAGGTGCAACTAGGAAAATTTTTCATTGTAATATTTCAAAAACTATGTGGAAATAAAAAATTTTCTCCAAGTATTTCTGAAAAATATTTTTACAATTGCAAATCAAAATTCAAGTATTAAATTTAAGCAATTAAACCAAAAATTTCTGACAACAAAAAAAAAAATTTTTTGTAAAATTAAACTTTACATTAAAAAAAATAAAAAGCATCTTTAATTAAATAAGGCAAGAGCCAAAAGTAAAAAACAATGATTTCTCAAGTGTCCTTTTTGTTTAATTTTCTTTTCGTTTTATTTGCTTTTGCTGTATCTTCTAATTAGTTAATTAAAGCAGAAAACTGTGCTTAATTTATGACTGTGCTTACTTTATGAAAGGGAATGTATTTAATACTATGACACATAAGAAGCCTTAGTTATGGCTTTTTAAAATAATAATTATCACTTTAAGGCAAAATATAATTTTTAGTTCATTAGGTGCACCCTCTCTCGAAGTGGGCACCCATAACTATTAATAAAAAAAGAAACAGACCTGTTCCTTCATGAAGCACGGTATATAGTGAGCCAAAAGGCATGTACTGGTTAATGAGAATCAGGCTGGGAGGGTGACAGCAACAACCGATAACAGGAAGAACATTCGGATGGGAGAAAATTCTTAAGCGCGGATATTCATCATTGAAGTCTCTAGTGACACGAGGAGTTACTTCTCGAATATTTAGTATCTTGGCTACAATGTCATTGTGCTGGAACTGACCACGCCAAGTCTAAAACAGGAATTATCATTTAAATAGAGACAATCAATTTTATAAATATTGCTTAGTAAGGCTGTTTGTTTTGATTTATTTGCTTGAAGGCTTTATTTACTCTTTGTTTTTTTATTGATTGATTTTAATAATTTGTTCATTTTATTTATTTCACTTTTTTATTTACATTTCGCTATAAAAATAGATATTTTTAAACAAGTTATATGCATAGATTAAGTATAGATTACCTTATAATGAAATCCATTAAGATGAGTTTAGTTTAAAATAGCATATAATATAAAGCTTGTATGGTTTTTGAAATAAAAATGTTGCTAACAATGAAATGCTTTTACACTTACATACATTGGAGTAAAACTCAGCACTAATAAGATTCACCAAATTTAATATTGATTAAAACTAGCTTGAAAAAATATCAAGTCCTTTCTTATTATTTATAAATGTCATATTTTATGATATTAAGAGAGGAGTTATAATTTTTTGATATGACTTAAAAATTTACAAAAAAAAAAATTATGTTATTTACATGCAGATTTCAAAGGGCTCATATTGCATATTTTTTGTTGTCAGTCTAGTCAATTAAATATTCACAAGATATTTTAATACAAAATTATAACTATTAAGAACTGTAAAATAGGATTATAATAATGTTTAAAATTAGTTTCATTTAGATAAAAAAAAAATAACTGTAGCACATAAAATTAGGATAAGCAAGCTTATGACAGGTGATTAAATCAGCTATTTAAACTTTATTTGTCTGATAACTAAAAAAAGGGTCACCAGAAAAATAAAATTGAAATATTACACTTTTAATATGAAAATTATTATTGTATAGTATTAAGTGCTTGTAATAAGAGCTAAAAATAAAACTAGCATTTATTTTTCTGACTATGATTACTACCATCCTTACAATATAAAAATGTAGAATCTTTTTTTTTCTTGTTCCCAATAAAAACGACTATTTATGAGGTAGCTTTTGTTTCGAACATGGTATTAGTTTCAGCACGGGGTCCCTAACCCTATGCCCTCGTTCACCATGGCGCCCATCAATCCGTTTAGGTGCGTCTGCTGCTTGTGCCCAACCATAAAATATTTCAGTGTTCCATTCTTAAAATATTTCAGTGTTCCATTCAAATTTCCATTCTTAAAAAGAGCAGCATATAAATTAAAGTCGTTTTTTGGTTCCACATACTTGTGTGAATCATTGTTTTTGACAATATCATTAATTCAAAATAAAATCACGACTTACAGATGAACACCTTGACGATTGCTCGCAAGCAGGAATTTCATCATATTCTCAATTATGAAGCGCTGGCCAGTGAAATGCAATGTCAAAGATCACATTGACTGTATTTTATATATTTTATAAATAATTTTTTACTTTTTATGTTTTGCAATCAATTTAGTAATCATTTATTTTACACAAGAATAATAATGCTAATTATAACCATATGTTAAATTAATTTTTAAAATTAAATTTTTTTGTGCATTATATGCAGTGTGTATGTCTACCAACTATAAATTTATCTTAAAAAAATAAATGGTGGCCACCATTGGACCGATATGCTGGTATTTACTCTTAGGTACAAAAAGGTTTGGGACCCCTGTTTTAAGCAGTCCAACTTCAATAAAAATACTAGCATCTTTACTAAATAATTAGTATATTAGGTACTTAAAATTAAATACAAAATTACCCTCACTCTCTCTTACTACTTTAAAAAAGCCAGTACAGTTTTAAATCAATATAAATGTAGGGTTTGGGGCAATACAACGATAAGCCACATTATCAAATTATTCAGTCAACACAATTGCAATGTAAGCAATAAAAGATTTTTGAATTATGCTGTTATCAAGTGGAAATTCCAGAGAATCGTCAGGAATCTATAGAACTAGGAGAGTAGCTTATTACTATATTGCCTGAACTTTCAAAGTTTAATACCTAAACAATTTTAAATTATACAATATTTAAAATCACACCAACAAATTTATCATACTTCTCCTGAGGGTGTGACAGAGAGTTTAAACTGGAAACTGATTTCTTTTAAATTGATTCCAGAGTGGCGAGATAAAGTAGCATCTCCTACAAAACATTAAAAACACTTAAAACAAAAATTTAGCTTTACGTGAATTATTTTCAGTACAAAAAAAGATAAATAAATAAAATAAAGATAACTAAAAGTGAGATAAATACTTGATCGAGTTTTTGTTCCAAGCCAACTTTGATCCTTGTAAGGAATTTTCTTTGTATCTTGTCCAAGCTGTGCTGCCAGTTCTAACATGGAAATAAAAAATTGTATACATAAAATTTTTTCAATCAAAACTCATAGAAGTTTTGAGCATAAAAATTATATTTGACCAAAAAAAAAAAACATTTATTACATAATTTTACAAATATTAGACGTTGATATCCTCAGAAACAAGTTGGCTGACACTCTTGCAATGAAGGGACTAGATATTCCAGTCCCCTCCACCTCAGAGATAACATACCTTGAACTTTTCGCAAGGCAAAAGGCCCAGAACAAACTAAAGTGGCTGCTTCCACCTATTCACTACTGGTATAAAGCAAAAAGACCAGGACTCTCTCTATCTCTTCCTGGTGACAGGCAGACCAACACTTGCTTATCCCGACTGGCCAGCGGATACCTGAAAAGTCTCACATTTTCTGCTAATCAAAAGATCGTTCCTCTTTGCCCTAAATGCCAACAAAACTAGGCATCACCTGAGCACATCTTGAACTGTTTAGGGCTGGACTGGAACAACATTCATTCTTCTCCCCTTTTAGTTTCAGACTTCCTAAATGTCAAAGGATTTATTGATCTGGTGTGACTCCGTCAGACCAGATGGGAATTAGCAACAACAACAAATATTAGATGAGGTTGTATTTTCAAAAAATTAGATCATTTAATGAAAACTTTTAAGAAGTCTCAATAGTTTTTCTATAATTGTTTCAGAAGTATAAGTTATTAATTACCCTATCTACACTATCAAATAATAGAAGAATTTTTTAGTGTTAAATTCAAAGGAAGTCCTTTAAGAAAAATTCATTAAAATTAAATAACTGCTTTAATTAATTGTATGTTGAAGAAGTTGCCATGTATGTATGCAAGAAGTCATCATTATATTTCAACTGATAATAAATATCCATAGTCGATGTCTCGATTGGAGGGGAGGATTTGAGATATTATAACAGTTTATGACAAGGGTGACATCTCACATTTTGGTTAAAATAAAAAAATATTTAAATTCAGCAGATAAAGTTTCTTTTTATTGTTTGTTTAGTATTTTCTTCATCTTTTAAATCACAAATAAACTTACTAATTATTTTTGATATGCTCACAAAAATTAAAAGCTTAGTCGAAAGTTCAAAAATAAAATTTGAAGTATGATCTACGACATGAGTTTTGTTCCTAAACTCCTAGCATACATCTGTGTAAGATGTGACAAAAGGGGTTAGGATGTTAAGGTGTGCCACTTTGTAAAAAAAAAAAGAAGAGGGGGTCAGAAATGTTGTAAAAAAAGTGTGATATCATTTATTATCAGCCAGGAAGAAAATAAAAGGTAGAAAAGAATTGCCTATTTTAATGTGAAATATTATAAAACTAATAGCATTATTCATAATAATAAGAATCAACTTTAACATTTGCTTCCTTCAAAATATATTTACAGATTGACTTTTCATGTTTCTTAAAAATTCAAAATTAAGCCTTGTTAGGCCAAAAAAAAAACTTCTCACCTATATATATTTTTGAAATGCAAAAAATATATATATTAACCTTATACAGATTCAGTCCACTTTACCGTAAAAGGTGATTCTTACCTAAGAGTTTTTGTGTCATTTGGCCTTTGCATTTGTCCAGAGGTGTTTCATTATATTTGTTGCAGATGGACACAAGAGCACCATTGTTAATTAAATCCTACAAAGTGTTTAAATTCAAAATCAGTCAAATTATCCAAGAATTAAATTTGATAAGAAATAAAAAGTCACTTACTTCAGCAATTCCTTGGAATCCCCAGAAGCAGGCATAATGTAGTGGAGTATTGCCATGCTCATTAACAGCATTTATATCAGCTTTATTTCTCAATAACTATAAAACATAAATAGTTCATTCTTAATATAAATCATTTTAATAGTTTAAATATATATATGCATAGAGTCCCGATTATCTGAGTTAATGTGGACCACGACTAACTCTGTTAAAGCTAAGAGTATAAAAAAGGAAAGAAAAAAGAGTATGTACAAATGTAATATATTTAACAAATACAAAATTTATACCACATACAATTCATGTCATAATTAAAAAGCTTACTTAAAGGAGCATACTGCATGTGAATGAAAGAGTTTTTACTTAAAAAAAGTCCTTAATCGTTATTTGTTTTACATTACTTTAGCGCTTTTCTGCAGCAATGTTTCCCAATTTTTTGTAGGGAGAACAAGAAGGCTGCTGTCGCCTTTTCTTGTTGTTCTATAGATTCAATAGCGCTTTTGATAACTTTTAAACCATCTGTATGAGAGATTTTTAAAGGTTGATTTTCATCGTCACTGTCTTCATCATCTTTGCTAGATTTTTATTATTGGCAATATAAACAATCATTTTACCGGTAATCTCGTGTTTCCCGTTAGGTTGTTTTCCAGAGTGTTTGTAAAATAAAATTCTAAATTTTTTTTCGGCAGTAGTTTCGAAAATAAACTTTAAAAAAAAAATCCTTGAAATATTTAATAGCTCGGATAATTGGGATTCTACTGTATGTCTGTCTGTCCGAGGTCTGTCTGAAAAGTATCCGACCTTTGACCAGAAAAAATATTTCAAATATCTGATGGAGTTGGGACCCTAATCCCCTTCAAAGTAGGCCGCTTGGGCTTCCACACACTTAGCCCACCGATCCTTCGACTGGTGGAAACACCTCTGGAAGTCTTCTTTTGGAATGGTGTTCAGCTCCGTCGTCGCGTTCCGCATTATCTCTTCTTTACTCTCAAAACGGGATCCTTTCAGCGGCGTCTTCAATTTTGGAAACAACCAGAAGTCGCAAGGAGCCAGGTCGGAAGAGTAGGGAGGTTGGCGAATGGTTGTAATTCCATGTTTGGCTAAGAAAGTGTGGATCAATTGGGATGAATGTGCAGAGGCGTTGCATGATGCAAGTGCCAGTTGTTCGCCTTCCACAAGTCTGGTCTTTTGCGCCGAACTGCCTCACGGAGTCGCCGGAGAACATCTTGATAGTACTCCTTTGTCACTGTTTGTCCTTAATGTGCGTATTCGCGATGCACAATTCCACGGACATCAAAGAAAACAGTCAGCATCACCTTGATTTTGNTGGATAATTGGGATTCTACTGTATGTATATATAAAAAACCCTAAAATTTTTATATATATAAAAATCCAAGAACATAAAACAATCAGGAAATAAGAATACTCAAATTTTGCTTTTCTCCTCAGGCAATTATGTTGCTTGGTAACCATGGTGGGAAAAATCTATTCTCAAAGGGAAAAGTTAAGAAATTTTACATCAGGCTCTACTGAGTAATACAGCGATTTAAAAATTTATAGTTTCTTTTGAACAGTAGATAATTTGAAAAAATATTCTCCTAAAACATACAGAGTGCCAAACTCACCAGTGTCCTGTCATACTTGTACATACAGTGAAAAATTAGAACATCTGGTCACTGAATATTTACGAGTGTTATAGTATCTTGGAGAAATGCTGCCAGTGCAAGAAGTCGTCCACGTGTAGGGAAGATTGAACAAATTTAACCTATCATTTATTCAATGAAACAGTGTATACCTTTAATATAATATGTTGTTTATGAAGAAAAAAAATTTAATAGAAAATAAAAGAGAATTTTTTTACAAAATGGAATTTATTCACTTCAGAAGCTAGAACAGTAAAGATGCAATATTTTTAAAAAAATCATATATGAGAAATTATATAAGAATTACTATATAATTACTAAGAATTTATCAAAATATGATAAAAATATTAATATAAAAATATTAAGTGATGCATAAATTAATTTGCTTTTTCCATTGGACTAAACATACTGGAAATCAAAATTTATACTTCGACTAACAAATATAAAAAGGATAAGCTTGCAAATTAAGGGGGTTCTTACTAAGTTAAAAATATTAATGTGGTGTGCTGATAGTTTCCTTTTTAAATTTTGTAGCTATAAAAATTTTACAGATTTTTTTCTTTCATACCCTTAATTAAATCAATTTTTAAGCAGATATTAAGAAAATAAATTAACACTAAACATACCAACACTTAATACCTTTTTCTACAATAGTTGGTCAAATGACCGGACTTAGTTTCTCAATTGAATGTATCAAATATGGATGTTAGGTAGGAAATAAACTAAAAATACTTTATTATAATTAAACAAAATAGTATATTGTCCATTTTTATGAATTACAAACACAAAGAATAAGCATTTTTAATTCATTTCTCAATTTATTTTTTTCATATACAGGGTGTTTCCATTGTATATTTTCTGCAAACATATTTCGTCTAATTATTGTTATTTCCATAATTCTTATAATTATTCTAATAATAATGAGAATATATAAAAATTGTAATTCTTATAATTAATATTATTTTTTCTAAGAACTTGTGCTGTCTTGATTGTTTCAACACTTTTCTGGGTAAAAACTAACAGTTAGTTAGAAATGAAGTAAAGCTATAAAAATAAAATATAAGTTACTTAACAAAACATTTAGTTGTTGTCACTTTTTCTTACACAAACATACCAACCTAAAATTTTAGGTACTTTCTTGAAATTTGAATTGACAGTTATTCTGATTGAACTAACTACGCAACAGTCTTTGCAGAAATGTACAACTAATCGAGTGCAATACGTTGAGCATGCATTACGTCGTAATTTCTGATCCGATAACCTTATAATGCAATAAGTTGTTCTCACGGGCAAATGACCGGTTGTGGTAGAAATAAGTATATATGACGTGCATTACTCGAAACAAACATATGATTACGATAAAAAACGTATGATTTCCAAATTGAAAAGTTAATGAAATAATTATACATATACAGTAAAACTTGTGTAAGTTGACCACTTGTGGTGCATTGTTTTAGTGGTCAACTTAGACAAGTGGCCAACTTATAGAGGGGGTGGGTCATTGTTTACTTTTTCGCTGCTATAAATTGAATGTTTTTTTTTTACTTGACTTAAAAAATTTATTCAGAAAATATGCAAATGAATATCTTGAACTTCAATTTGATACATATAATTCTAATATTTAACTAATTTTTTTAAAAAAATTCTTTCGTTAGTTATGCATGTGAAGCGTTTAATAAATATAATTTCTTAAAATAACAGAACACGAGAACATGTAATTTGAAAACTTTAACAAAATAAAATTATTTGAACACTTTAAAATTTATTTACTACCCTTAAAGATCAAAGACCATAAATAAAGGATCAAAGCATATTTCAGAGCATTCATTTATTCAAATGCTCACTATTGCAACTGGAAGAGCAACTTTTCAACTAACACANACTATACTTTTCTTTGGCGTTGTTGAAATCTACGACGATTATATCCAGAAAATGAATTATAGCCAGTTTTTGGAACATATATCCTTTTTAAAATGCTAAAGACTGGTAGCTGAAATCTTTTCTTACGTATATATATATATATATATATATATATAAACTATTTTAAAGAATTTCGCGTGGTCCCTTCATATGGGGCCCCCTTGATCGTTTGATCGTCGGGGCCCCGGGGCGGTGCCCCGACTGCCCCGGCGTAGTTACGGCCCTGGTCAACATACAAGATAGACAGGTGGCCAAGTTACAAAGGTTTTGCTTCTTTATATTATATAGGAAAAATTTCGTTCTTGATAATTGAGGTCAACTTACGCAAGTGCCCAACTTACAAGGGTGGTCAACTTGGCAGGTTTCACTGTATGAAAAAAGAAAGCAAAAAAATTTTCTCAATTATGCACTTCTAGAGCATAATTCAAAATTTAAACTAATAAAAAAGAAATTATGGTCTAAAAAAATCAAAATCACAATATTTTACTTGAGCCCCACAGTTTCAACACTTCCTTCAATAACAAATTAATTCTGATCTGTGAAAAAGAGTTACCATGTGAACAATGTCTTTGTGTCCATGAGCTGAGGCCAGGTGAAGAGCAGTGTCACTTCCCATGTTTGTTGCATTGATTCGAGAACCTCTCATGATTAACATTTCTACAATGTTAGCTCTTCCCTGTTTGGCTGCCCAATGAAGTGGACTGAAACCATGATCATCCCTAAGAATGAAAAATTAAAATGAACATCTATAATAATAAAAGGAGGAGTTTGTGGATTATTTTCTCAATACATTAAAATTTGCAATTTCAAGTATTTTTTTTTTATTTTATTTATTTTCCTTATTTAATGGCATGTTTCTCATAAAATACTTAATTATATTAAATATAGTTAAGTATTATTGCATTCAATATACTTAAATTAATTTTTTTTTTTTTTTAAATAAAACATGGGTGAAATGTCATTTACATCACTTGTAACCACACATACATTTCTGAAACTTTTAATTAATTTACTATATTGTAAAAGTGTCATAGTATACTAATTCTGAAATGGTATGACTGTCCAATTGAATATGTACAACCAATTCTCTAAGAATATTTTGTACCCCATATCATTTTGTATGTGCTTCCAACCTTTGCGTAATTACTTTTCCACACAGAAAAATTGACAATAATCTACAAATGAATCTAATTGAATAAAATATAACATCTAAGTTACAAAGAATAACTGCAATAACTTATTTATGTAAAAAGTGAAAACAGTTTTTTTAACAATTAGACATTTTGTAACTACTGTCTCTACCTGAAATGCACTTAACATTGTTTCAAATTTTATTGATGAGTCAGTTGATCCCACTTTGAGAAATGTTGGTGCTGAAGCTTATTGTCGTGCTTTTTTTCACCTTAAAAGGCCATTAGGAATATTTCTTGACAACTTTGATGGCAGTGCATTTTGCTGTTCAGTGCCATCACAGAATTGCAGCAATACAGAGAAATTCAGGGGCGTAGTGGTAAGGGCTCACAGGGAAACAACAAATCTCCACTGTTTTTTCAATAACTATCTTTTCCAAAATTTTACAGTTTTTTATTATTAGGTAAAACTTTTTTTCTTATGGTAAAACGTTTCTATAGAGAATTTGTATTAAGCTAAGCAGAAGTGACACTACAGTTAAAATCTGAATAAAACTTCCGGGTTACTACTGCAACTTCCCGACTTCTTTCCCAATTTTTCCTTACCCCTCAGCTTAAAATTACTCTCTCCTGTATTGTAATAATTCTTGTACTGTTCTCAAAATGACTTGTGCTATTTACCATTCAATTACTAAAACCATTTAACTTTAGCTATAAACATAAAATACTGAAGATAAGACTCAAAATATGGCAACCTTTATACACTTTATTTGTGTTGCAATATTAAATTACTAAAATCGATTAATGGCTTTAGAAAATACAAAAAAATAGTAAAATTACTAGTAAATTTAAATACATATTTCAATAACAAAACATCCTAGAATATCAAGCCTGCCAACATATTGTCTTATTAACTTAATATTAGTGGAGAAATGCTCCGGAAGTTTACAAAATTTTCTTCTGGTTTAAGAGTCATATCATTATTCAGACTGAGTTTACTAACCATACATTCATCTCCAGTTCAAGGTAGCAATTTAATTTAATTTAATCCCGCCCCTCCCCAATAGGGAGCATCCGGGAAATACTGAAGTCATGAAATGCGTGTCTATATCTTATCAGTACAAGAAAACGAATAGATTGTGATGAACAAAGGAGGCCTTCAAATGAAACAACCTTAAGAGTGACCCTGGGTTGCACGGGTGTAAATGTAAAGACGTGCTGTTTACAGAGCTCCAAGCTACAACTGAAAAATGTCCTGTACTACAAAATCACAGAGGTTACATGTTCTATAAGGAAGGACAATAAAATTTGGAACACAATAAATGAACTAGAATTGCAAGTGAAGGTGTCCAGATGAAAAGATGAAACTTAACATCATGTCTACATCATGCACTACGCAGTAAACTTCCCAAAGCAGCAAGAAAACAATGTAAATATGTATGACTGTTTTTTACATACCACCAAAAGTGTAATTGAGAAAGTTCTCAATGTAAATGTACAGTTGTAAAGATCTGTTGTTTACAGAGCTAGCTACAACTGAAGAATGTTCAATAATATAAAATTACGGATGTTACACGCCCTATAGGCAAGCACGATAAAAATTGGAACATAATATATGAATATGAAGGCATCCAGATATAAAGATGAAACATAATATCATTAACTAAGCGGTAAAGAGTGAGTAAAGTTCCCAAAGCAGCTAGAAAACAAAAATTTAAAGATGAGTATCTTACATATAGCACCAAAACTGTAATTGAAAAAGCTCTCAGTGTAAATGTACAGATTTAAAAATGTGCTGTTTACAGCGCTCCCAGCTAAAACTAAAGAATATTCTGTAATATAAATTTATAGATGTAAAAGTATGTTGTGAAAGTCAGTATCAAATTAATGAAATTTGTAACTAGTTAAAGACATAGTGTATGTGAATTGATCCCTAATGAATAATGTCTTTGCAAACAGTTTCACTGAGTTTAAAAATATAAAAATGATGCATTAATGTAAATGTTCTGACATAATGATAAATCTTATATTCACTTTAGTATCTGAATCAGTTGGAAGGCAAGTCTCACTTCAATAAAAATTTCAATTTATTGAAATCTGGCAGGTTATACCTCAAAATAAAAGACACATGAATATTTGCGATTAGGTTATAGAAGTATTCATATCATTTCTCGAAAATAAACCTCGCCTTCAAAATCAGGGATTTTGAACCAAGTATAACAGAGTCCTGATTAGTTTTGTAAATGCTTTGCAACAGTTTCTAGAAAGAAATATCCACTAGTATACCCAAAAGATAATTTATTTTGAAATAATGTATATATACGGATGAAACAGTAGATGAAACTGGAAAAGTAATGCATTACATTAAATAAGTTTGTTTTACCAAAGAATCATTTTTCTTTTCCTCGAACCTTCAATAATTTTTTGTATGCCCTTTGAAATTATCTTTGTTCTCCAATGCTGTATTAGGTTGTTACAGTTTAACCCTTTTGGGAAATATGCATTTCGTGTTTGATTATAAACTGGACAGGTTATCAGAATGTTTCAAGATCTTCCAACAAACCATAGAGGTTACAGTATTTAGATTTTCAAATATTTTATTTCGATGTGATGCATGTGACTCCATGGTTGGTTAGAAATTGATTTATGTAAAAATTTATAAATGTATAATTGATCTGTACTTTGTCAAAAATTTGGTGAGTATGTCTTCCCTTTGTATATGCTTTGCTCCATCTCATTTGCCAGGAGTTCAAGGATTTTTTTGGTTAGTCTTTTCGTAATTGTATGTTTTGATTCTTCGTCAAAAAGGTCAATATTCTCTCTTTAACAAGCCTGCTTAATCAATCTATCCGCCTCTTCGTTTCCACATGTGCCCTGATGGGCTCTAATCCAATTTAGCTGGATGTTTGAAGTTCATCTGTTTTTTATACTTGAAATGATGTAATCCATCCATTTTATGAGCATTAGAAAAGCCCTGTAACCTGTAAGAGAGTCTGAGAAACTTTTTACTGTATCACTGATTAGTTGGTCGGTTATCTAGTAGATAAACTGGAGAATCGTCTAAAGCTCGGCTTTAAAAACTGAAGAATTGTCTGCTGTCCATGACGTTTCCATTGTAGTGGACTACGAAGGCATATCATATTCTAAATTTATTCAGATATTTAAGCTTTTAACCATCAGTATAAATTTCCAGTTCTGAGGTATATGAATTTCATGGAAATTGTTTCAGCAGGGTGGTGTATAGGTACTTCAGATGGTATTTGCTGATTAATTTCTATTTCGTTGTGTAGAAAGAAGTTTGATTAAGTTGCTTCAGTTTCTAATATACCATCTAAGAGTATGGTTTCTGAGAGTACTTGCAAAGATTCAGTTAATGTTGTTCTGTATGCTTTAGTTATAGCCAATAGAATTATTCTTTCAATTTTCTTGATTCTGTTTAACGTCCGGACCTGTTCGTTATACCATATTTCCGCCCCCTATAAAATTACTCTAAGCCTACCGTTTCTATAGATGAATTTCTCGATCTTCAGGCCAATTCCCCAGTCTGCTCCAGAAATTCTGTTTCATTTGCCTTGAAATTTGATAACTTTAGAATAAATTTGATATTTTTAGATAGTGGAGATGAGGTAGCTAAGATAGTTAGCTGTGTTAGGCTAGAATCCCAAATAATCAATCGAAGGTTGATTCCCGATATTTTAACCGATCATTTTAATTGTTGGTTTTCTTGTGTATTTTTTCTACTTGGGAAATATAATTGCTCCTGTTTTTTGAATACTGACTTTGTTCTTTTTCCCAAACAAGATATTTTGTCAGTATGGAAAAAGCCAATGGTCCAAGATTCTTTGATAATGTACCAGTGATCAAAATAAAAAAGCAATCAGCAAAAGTTATTATTGATTTTTGCAGATGTCTTTGGCTGTCAAAAATTATATTTGCAATTAATAACCACAGGATTGGCCTTAGGCTTGAAACCTGTAGGACCCCCAGGTAGAGCATTTGTGTGATTGTTTCATCTTGGACATCATAAGTAATAAATCTATCTGTCAGAAAACTACTAATTAAAGGATCTTGAGCTTTCGGTATTAACTTTCATATGATGGAAAATGTTATAAAACACATTGATTCACATATTCAAACAGAAAATCAAAGATAATTTAAAAAAGTCATTTAATCGAAAAATAACAACACATGCACAACCTATACTTTTTCGTAGTGCATGATTTAAAAATCACATATCACAATTCGTATTTACGCGTTTTAATAATATGTTAATAATCATACGTTAATAATTTATTTTAAAAAAATGTTTTAGAGTTGGAGTATATTCTCACTAAATGTTGAATGTATTCCTACTTGAAGGGTTGAGCTGAAAGGGTTTTATTCTAATCATTTTCTACTCTTCAAACTTTTTATAAACTAAAATATTTAACTTGCATTCATTTTAAAAACTAGAATATTTTTTTTTAAATTTAATTCTATGAACATTAAAATTCTTTAATGTTAAAATTAATGTTTAAATGGACTTTTGCTTTATGTAATGTGATAAAAAAAAATGAATTTTCCCATTGATATTATTTATTTCGGATTCAATTATCTAATAAATTGATACTGATTTTCTGATTCTATTTTTTTTTCTTAAGTAATCAGTTTTTAATTTTAAATACGTAAAAGAGTTTAATTTTATACAAATATATTACAAGGTTAACTGACCAAAAGAATTTAGTGCCTAGAACAATGATCTTTACATAACAATTACTACCTATAACTACTGTCAACATATCTGTCTAAATACTTGGGTATGCAGCCCTTCATTGGTCAATCTGCTGTGCATCAGTGGCGTAGTGAGGGGTGGGCAAGGGAGGGCATCATGCCCCGGGCGCTACTCACAAAGGGGCGCCAAATGGTCCGCAAAGCAAAAAATTGCTGTATAATTTTTATTTTTATTATAATTGATTTCTGAAAAACATATTTTAATTTTAGTGCCAGTGCAATATAATAAATGTTAATTTGTAAATAAAAAGGAATATTAATAGTCTAAATCAAACTGTAATAATATATTCATAATAGAAATGGCACGTCCTTCCTACTGGCAGGGCTGACTCAACCTGT
>NC_092212.1:122036-125726 GCF_043381705.1 Parasteatoda tepidariorum | reverse complement strand
TAATCCAGCTGGTTGAAGAATACCCGTGTATAAAATGGAGGCTGGTGCAAGTTAAATCTGTTGGGGTCACAAAGTTCTCATAAATGAATTCCTCATCCAGGAGTTCCCTTGTCTTCTGGATTGGGTTCAAAATTACAAGGCTACGGAGTTAAAGGTTGGTATTTATGAACTCAAAATTAAGTCGGTTGTTCAACGGCGTTTTTAATGAAATAAAACTAATAATCAAATTGTATTTTCTTGTATTCTTTCTAAACTCCTTACATATTTTCTACACACCTCCATAATTTCATGTTTTTAAGTCTTATAGATTTTGANACATTAAAGAAGGAACGTTGCAATGCTACACGCTACATTAACGACGTCTCCAGAGTAACTGAATGACGGTTCATATAGAAATCGCAGGTATGCGTCTCATACAACAACGCCCCCTATAGTTCGTTGCGATCGCGAATGGCCCTTCCAACACACCAAATGTTTATTCTGTGCTTATGATGATCTTAAAATGTGTTTCTGTTGTAACTCATTTTTCCTCGTTCAAAAATTATTTGCAATAGAAGAATGGTTCTACGATTTTTTTTATAACATAATGTTAATACTCAGCAATGAAAAACAAGACAGTTTACTTTAAGTGTATAGAAATCGAATTGAACTTATAAGGGCCCCATCATTTTCAATAGCTTAGGGCCCAGCCAAGCTTCAATCCGGCCCTGGTTTCATGTTGTGGGAATTGGTACATTTTACTGAATCACTGTTCATATGGAAATCGCTGGTATCCGTCTCATACAACAACGCCTCCTATAGTTCGTTGCGATCGCGAATAGAATAGACTCCGGGGAATAGTGACGTGACCTAAGCGACCTATTCGCGATCGCAACACTCAAATACGCCATCTGGGGAGAGACCGGTTTCATGCATTTAGCCCTTCTCCCTTCCCTCTCTTCCTCTTTTCAGTTGTATAGGAATGTACTACAATAATTCCCTTTTCTTAATATTTTTCCTTTTTATTTAATAAAAATATTTTTTAAAATTTCTATGATACTTTTCTTTAGAACTATGTTTAATGTAGTTTTCAGTTCCATATAGTTTTTCAAGTTAAAAGATTTCAATATAAATGGGGAAATGGGGAAAGAAATGGGGAAGCTAATGGGGAAAGCATGTGAAGTGTTGCCATAGGAAAAGAGTTCTGCTCTACGCCACCTGCAGCCCATTTCGATTGCTAATGATCGCATAGATAACGAATCACATTCAGTGAGAATGATCCATAAGGTGCCCTGCGTGAAAACTCCCAATGAAATATTAGTAAGCTAAAAGCAATAACTCGGAAGAGCAGCGAAATCTTAATTCATGCATCTGGCAGTACAGTCAACTTCCTTCTTAGCGCCATCTGTCGTTATTTATAGAAAACTTTTCACTTTCAGTTTATTTATCAATCTTTTCTCCAGCTGGTATGTAAAATGGCGACCAATGCTCTATTACCAACCTATCAACGTTATATCAATGGAGCTCCTGTTACTGCCGGTGGCCGTAAAACTCTTCGACTTCGAGAAAAATACATAGTATTGCTTGTTCTAGGGACTTTCGTGGCTGTGTGTATTGGAACATTTTTCTTTTTACCAGAGCTTCGCTCGGGCTCTACTATCAACACTGCTTATCGCCAACTCAGAGATGCGGGATCCGATCTTCTTTTACCACCTCTTCAAGTCGTCGACAAAAATGTTTTTCGGCCGCATGATGTCAACAATGTTGATCCTCATCTAATAATGGATCGAGCTAAACTTATTCTCAAAATCCAAGATGATTTAGAAAAAGAGAGACAGAAGAATATGAAAGAAAACATGGATAAGGCTCAGGTAGAGAACCCATTGCCAAAAAATGAACTATTGCAATCTACTGCGTCCAAAAATTTAGAGCATAAGAGCAATGATCCACAAGAACAGTGGGTCAATAATGTTGTGAACATTCCAATGACTGACAGAAAATCATCCGAGTTAAATGACATCGTCAGGGATCATCCAGGTGGTCCTGGAACCAGAGGTGGAGAACCAGCTGATCCTGACATTAGAGAAAAAAGGAATAAAATCAAGGAGGTTAGTTTTATTTCTTGATTTCACGTGCTTGCTAACTATTTTTTTTTAAAAAGTAATGTAGTGAGCTGTGGGATTCAAAAATCAGTAGTTTATAGCGATTCTTGGCTACTAATTTTAACGTTAGTTTAGCAGGGAAACAAGGTTCTATCGTAACTAATTTTTCGAATTTGATAGTTAAAAAATTTCACTGGTCCGTCAATGGGTGTAAAGAAAATGCCCCTGAATGTTGACAAGAAATATAACTAATACATTTAAAATAGCAGATAGCACTGGTGAACAAATTTTTTCTACTTGCAAATTTATATATACTCTTGAATTTGGATGTATGTTTTTGAAATCTGAAATTACTCTGCTCCTAAAGCTGCATTTCTTTTATTAAATGACAGTTTTAGTCTATTCTTTTCAAAATGTATAAGTCTGAAAATGTTATGTATAGTAGGGGTCTCGTAAATGTTTGAAAAAGTAGTGCAGTGACTAAGAGCATTGCAAAAGTCTGTAGTGATTCCAGGCAACTACTTTTAATATTAGTTTTACCAAGAAACAATGTTCTAGTTTTTAGTGGGTACAATTCTTCACATGAATGTCAATGGATGCAATAAAAATGCTGTGTTTGCAGTTGAGCATTAACTGAAAATGCATATTTAGAATAATGTATAACATATATTTAAGCGTTACAGATAAGAGATAACACTGGTGAATGAATTTTTTGCACAATACAAACTCTTGAACTTGCCTAATTTGGATGTGGAGATTTCAGATATTTGAGATGAGTTTTTCTCCTATAGCTATGGTTTTTTTTACTATTAAATTACATTTTTAGTGTATTCTTCGGCAAAATGTGCAATTTTGAAAATGTTAGATGAATGAGGGGTTGCATAAATGTTGTGCCACACTCTTAGAGGAGTTAAAACACATTTTCAGGATTGAAATTGAATATGAACCCATGCCCGGAAATGTCGCCATAAGCTACTAGGAGTATTTCCAATTTATGATCTGTTTCTTGGTCTGGTCATAATTGGGAAGCACCCCTAGCTGCAAACGACAGCATTTCCAGCATGGGTTCATAGGGTTGGCAAGGTTTAGGACAGAATGGAATAATCCACGGTTTAAACCCTGGTTTAAACAGTCCTGTTCAAAACCCCTTTGTCCAAAACTTTCTTAAACTGTCCAAAACCCTTTTACTCGAATTATGTCACAATTTTGGCTGAACAATATTTAAGAGGTATAATAAACATAGAACTAATAACATATTGATAATTATATATACTAGTCAATATTTGTTTTTAAAAGTATAATGTTTTATTAATATTGTTTGACTCTTCAATTTAAACAAAGGAAGATTAATCAGTAATCAAGTTCAATTGGTCCTCTCATTCAATAGTACATAACTGAAGTTCGACCTTGCTATACAGGTTAATATATTAGGAACTAAGTGCTTGGTTTGTCATAAACAGGTTTATTTATCTATAGTACTATTCAAGAATACTTTTATTTTATTCATGTTCAATTCTTTTAGCATAGTGGTGATACATCACCAGTGTCAGTAACTGAAACTGATGTTATGCCCTTCAAAACTGTTAATACATTTTTCAGTTATTTTGTA
>NC_092212.1:111116-121564 GCF_043381705.1 Parasteatoda tepidariorum | reverse complement strand
AGAAAGACAGATGTAAACGAACTAAATTTTGTCTTCGGCAGACGCTTCTTCCTTTATTCGTCCGAAATTAATATTCTGCGTTCAGCAGTATAGGCTAAATACCAAATATTTATATGTTGCATCGCTAATTTAGTAGCTGCAATTGCTCTTTATTTTTTTAAATTAAATTTTTTTAATTATAATTTTACAGTATTGAGCACAATGTTGTATGCCTTTACAATTTAAAAACTCCTTGAAAAAGTTTTTCTTTTTTTTTGCAATAACGAATGTGCCTATTTGCACAAATTCACAAAAACGGACCCTGGTTGATAGAATGTGGCTTAACCTTTATTTTANTCTTTACAATTTAAAAACTCCTTGAAAAAGTTTTTTTGCAATAACGGACCCTATTTGCACAAATTTACAAAAGCGGACCCTGGTTGAAAGAATGTGACTTAACGTTAATTTTATATTCACAGATTACGAGTAATTTTTTCACAATTTTACAAAAACGCACCTTTCACAAAATGTCTGGATAGACCCCTGACAATGGTTACACCTATAGAATTTTTACCTTTTACCAAAGTTCAAGGTTTTGGACACTTTAAGAGAGTTTTACCCAGTTTAGGACAGTAAAACCCACGTGTCCTGTCCAAAACCAGTTTAGGACGTCCAAAACCCCAACCCTGGTTCATACGTTATTTTAATCGTGATGATGTGTCCTAACTTTCCTAGAAGTATGTAACAACATTTATGATATCACCTATTATATATTATGCTTCCAAAGGTTGTTTATTTAAAAAAAAAATGGGCTGATAATAAAAGTTTAAAAAGAATTGTCGCTTGGAGAGATGAACCGATTGAAGATTTGAAATCAACAAAGCAAAAATTCTGTTAAAATTTTGATGTACGTAATTTCTTGGAGGAAATAAAAGAGCATTGAACAATTTACAAAATTTCAAGTTTATGATAATTATCTAGCTTTTCAGAAATTGAATATTCATTGTCGAGAGAGGCTTAAAAAGTTGAAGGTTAAATTAACAAATTTTAAAAGAAAAGTTTCAGATCAGCAAACTGGTTTATATAATTATGAATAAATATTTCTCAATACTTCCTCATGCTTAGAATGAGTCAATTTTTTTATTCAAAATCATTTTGAACATAAGTGTAAGTTCATCTCCTTTGTGAAAATAATTGTAGTTAAATACCTTTTTAATAAAGTAGTTATAGTAAACTACAAAAATAATGTTTTTCCGACCTATCTTTCTATAAATAATATGGTATGGGTTATCCCTTTTTTTTCAGTGAAAATAACATTTTAAGTAACAAAATACTCATTGTTAAGCATGTTTTTTCAAAATCCCAGAACATGTGGGCTTAAAATAAAAAACAACCCAATTTTGCCTGGGGATAAGTGAGTTTTTTATGAAGAAACCCAATTTCAAGTGAAGAGTTTTTTCATGCTCTACATACATGCTTAGTAACATATTATTTTGCATGATAGGTATGAAGATGGGTTTTTTCAAGTGAGTTTGATCCGAAAAAAACCATTGGGTTTTCTAGGTTAGGCCTTTGCAAACTCCGTTTTAAAAAAGATAGTTAAAAAAATGTTTACTTTGTTAGATTTGTTTACATTTTCTTATATAAGTATTTCAAAGTTGGATGTTTATTCGAGTGTACATATTTTTCTATAAATATGTTGTGATTTTTGTCCTGCACTGAGTGTTGTGATTTTTGTCCTGCACTGAGTGTGGTTATTAATAGCAAATGTTTTTGTTGAAAAATATTGATGTTAAAGCTTAAGGAAAAAAAATCAAAAAAAGTCTTTATTTAAGATTTAATATTTCAGTTCAAATATTAACATTTGTTTTAATTTTAGTAATTTTTTATTCTTTGTATAGAAATACTTAAGACTAATGAAGGATTATTAATCCGATAATTTGGTTACTTTTCTGTCGTTCGGGTGCAAGCAAAACACCGAAAAATGAGCACCACGAAACTTTTTTTAAAATAAATTTATTTTTTATGCACATTAAATTATATAAAATAAATTTAACAAAAAAAGATTAATTTCCTTGTTTACGGCTAACTGATCTTATCTTAACGACATTTTTTCCCCTAAAGGTTTGGGCTTACATTAAAGGATAATTTCAAGAAGTTTTTTTTATTTTCGAATTCAAGATTTTTCTTTTTCGAAGACTTAAAAAAATCTTTCTCTAGACCTACAGTGGGCCAAAAAACTTTTAATGATTGGATCTTCAGGATCTTGGTCTTCATCTTAATTCGTTTATCCAAAGATGATTCCATGAAAAATATAACTTTTTGTAAATATTTATTATTTTATTAATTAATAGTTGAAAAAATGTTGAATTGTATGGCATAAAATTTTTTACATAATTTTAAAGCATCTAAATTTGTTAGGCGAATTACAAAATTTGAACGAAATCGGTGGAATAGTTCCTGAGAAATTGATATTGATAAACACAGCTTCTTTAAAATTCACTTTCTCAGAAACTATCTGACCAATTTCGTTCAAATTTTGTACTTTGCCGTTTAAAATTACATTCTGGCAAATTATGTCAAAAATTTGATACCATACAATTCAAAATGTTTTTCGAATCTTATTAAATATAATAGAAAACAAATAATAAATGTATACTACATAATTTTTTTTTTTTTTGCATGAAATTATCTTTGGATAAGTAAATTTTATAATTGTGCGCGCTAATTGTGCGCGTTTTTTAAATTCGCTTAAAAATTACTTGGGCGCATGGCGAAATACGCAAAAAGTAAGTTTAACATTATGGGTTCAGAATTTTGGACTGCTCTCCAGACCGGACTACTAGGACAAAATTTCCTAGATTGTGACTGCCCCCTATTTGAAAATTTTTTCGTGCAATTATAAAATTGATTTATCCAAAGATAATTTCATGCAAAAAAAATAAATAATGTAGTATACATTTATTATTTTTTTCCTATTTTATTTTAAAAGATTCGAAAACATTTTGAGGGTCAGAAATCCTAATTCGTTGAAAAAAAAAACGTAATGTACTCATAGAAGCGTGATTATTCAATACACAATCTATGGGATGTTTAAGAATATTTCAACTATATTAAACTAGTTCATTTGCTATGGCATTATTTAAATATGTTCAGCCGTTCCTTTTTTTTTCTCAAAATTTTTTTTAGCAATTGAAACTAGTAGGTATAGTNTTTGAAACGAGATCTTTGCTGGATTTCTTTTGCAATGGAAAATAATGAAAAATGTTTTAAAATCAGTAATTGACAAAAAAAATTATAAAAAACTGAAATATGATTAAAATAATTCAAAATGAAAAAAAAAATTTAATTTAAAATATTTAAAAATTGAAAAAAAAAAAACTTTTAAACACGCCAGAGCTACTTTAGATAGTACTGCCCGTCCTGAGCCTACAAAAGGTGCGAAGGGAAGTTAGTGCATAAATAATAATCATTTACACTAGATTTTAAACAACTTTCCAATTATCCGAACTTTTCATTATCCGAACCATGTTCCGTCCCGAGCAGTTCGGATAATCCGCGCTCTACTGTATTTATCTCCTCTGCTACAATTATTTTTTTTTAAGTTTATTTTATTCATTTCTCAAATAACCTTTTAACTTAATAACCGATTTTTACAAGAAAATTTATTAGTACAATCATGTTACGTTATATTTTTGAGAAAAAAAATTAAAATTTTTTATAGTTTCTCACATTACAAAACTAAATGTCCCCTCAGTTAGGCAAAATGTAAACAAAGCTGATTGGTTGACAATGAAAAAGCAACTCTAGGAATGTAAACAAGTGCTAATGCATCCTGATTCAACAAGTTCAAACCAATTCCTCTACTGTTAGAGCACACTTTTTATACAAAGCTGTGCCGTTTTTATGTGATAGTGTGTTTAGTTCATAGTTAAAAATTTTTGAGTAATCAATATGGGGAAAACAACAGCAGAAAGAATGAGAGATTATAGAACTAGAATGTCCCAAGAGAAAAAAAAAGAAGATATTTGTAAGAAGAAAGATGAAGAATAAAAACGAAACTTTATGATAATTAAAAAAAGAATATGATAATTAGAAAGAGATAAATTAAAAAAAGGAAAGCAAAATAAAATAAAAAGGCACTGATACAGGTAGTAGAAATTCAGGAATTATATTCTCTTTATAATACTCCTTAGACATTGAGGGAAGCTATTAAAAAAGCCGAATGTGCATTACCTGTTTCTCAAAGAAAATGATGTACTCTTCTATGCATACTCTGTAACCTTACTACCAAATCAAAAGAAACAGCCTGGTAACAAAGTTTCTGATGACACAAAAAATCTTGTAATAAATTTCTACTTATGTGATAAACTTTCTTACCAGACTTCTGGTAGAACTGGATGCATGATTGTCTGGTGCAGCATGTCCTCAATTGGACCTTGTGCCACTAAACCCTACATTCAATCAATCGAATGCATGATTGTGAGAGAAAATAAACAGAAAGTCACAAAGCAAAAAAAAAAGTATTTGCTGTGCCCCTTGATGGAAGCATATCAAGGTTTGAAACAGATGCATCCAAACAATAAGAATTGGCAAATCTAAGTTCGCTGTACTACGACCTATCCTTATTTTATGCATGGATAAAACACCATATAATGTGTGTATGTGCAATTCATACAAAACGGTTAATTTACTATTAAAATCACACAGTTGTTTACTTATTAATTACATAGAATTACTAAATATAGCAACTTGCGACAATCGCTCAATTGATTTTTTATTTTAAAGCTGGTTGTTGAACAGTCAAGCCAAATTTGAGTTAACGGCTATCAGTGTTAAACTTCATAGCCTTTTAGTTTTTAACCCAATTCAAAAGACACGAAAACTCCTGAATCAGTACCCGAAGAGGTATTGATTTGTGATTGTAACTTGGAGGACTTTGTGGCCCCCGACAGATTTAATGTGCACCAGTAACTATTTAAAACGCGGGGATTCTTTTGATATTGCAATCAGGGTTTGAAAAAACCTGAGTATTTTAGAAAAAACCCAACCCACCTGAGTTTTATTGAAAAAACCCAGGGAAAATTAGGTTTTTTCATTGAGTGCTCATAAACTAAGTTTTGCGGTGCAAATATTTTTATTTAATAAAAAATGTTGTATAAGCTTAAAAATAGAAGTAAATCCAAAAAGTTATTTAAATTTTGTTATACGTGTTAAGTTTAAATAACGCAATATCACTGATACATATTTGAATCTTCTTAATCGTTAAGTACATAACGTTTCACAATTTTTAACTCATGCATTATAAAATATAAATTAACTAATATAAAAGGAACAAGTTTATTAATCATTTTGTTCAATCAATTTATTTACTATATTTATTAAACATATATATGTATTACCTATTATAAAATTATAATCAGTAAATATTTATAATCAGTAAAAACTTAAGTTTTATCTGACTTTTGACTTTAATAAAAAACTAAAATAAATATTTAATGGTCTTCCATATTTTTATAATAAGATTAATAGAGCATGAAATTAAAATTATGTAATATTATTAAAGAATATCAGTTACTTGTTCCTTTTTTTTCACTTTTTTTTCAAGTAACTAACCCTAGGAAAATGATTTCATTTTTAGATAAATAATTTTAAATAGTTCTCTTACAAAAATTTGTAGCTCATTTTTTTAAAACCAGAAAATAAAACTGTTTAAATTTGTTAATGTTTCATATAGAAAAAAAAAATTGTTTCTTTTCAATTTTTTTAAACATCTGAATTGATAATAATAACCTGTTTATTAATATATAAACAGGGGCTGGTTTAAAAGAAAATTGGATCTTCACAAAGTATCTTTTCATAAGAACGAACCCTTCACAAAATAATTTATCTTTTAATCAGACCCTTTGCAAATTTGTTTATCTTCATTATTGTTATGTTAATCAAATAAACCCTACTCTGGGGGAGAGTGGAAGAAAGAAGATTCGAAAGGAACTAAGTTTTCCAAGTTTCCCTAAGTTTAAATTCCAAATGTAGTATTCTAAGAAAATATTTCTACTTTTACAAACATCGTGAGCACATTCTTGTTGATATTAAATTATATTTCTTTTTGTAAATAAATATTTGATCAATTTATATTTATTCTTAAAATTAATAGAATATTATGTAAATAAAAATTAACTTCTGGCAATTTTTTAAACAAAATGTTATAAATTTAAGAATTGTTTAAATTTACTTAATGCGTAACATATTAAAAGTGATACATAACTAAGTTGTGTTATCTAAAATATGTCAATTGAAATTATTAAAAATTTTAGTTTTTTTTCCCATTATTCGTTCGAAATTAATATTCTGTGTTGAGCAGTATAGGCTAAATACCAAATATTTGTATGTTGTATCTCTAATTTAGTAGCAGCAATTGTTGAACAGAATCTTGTATCTATTAACAATTTAAAAACTTCCTGAAAAGGTTTTTAGCAATTTTTGCAATAACAGGATCCTATTTGCACAAATTCACAAAAGCAGGATCCTGGTTAAAAGAATGTGACTTAACGCTTATTTTATATTCAGAAACAGGGTTGGCAGGTTTTTGACATGTGACAGTTTTTGACAGTTTAAACCATGGTTTAAACCGTCATGTCAAAAACCTCACTGTCAAAAATGTCAAAAACCTATATTCATATGTGAAATTTAATTAATACATAAAATTTATATATTTTTTAAAGGATAGTGTTTCTAAATATGTTCTAGAAAAAATAAATTTAAAATTTTGAAGAAACACTTATATTTTGAATAGTAACCAAAATCTTGTACTTTTGAAAACTCACATCTTTTGTAATATTATGTATTCATTTTCATGTGTTATTGAAAATCTGCAGTGATATTATTAAGAAATTTATTTATAACCAAATTTAGTGTATAGTATAGATTATACTAAAAATTAGACATTTTTAAAGATAAACATTAGCAGTTTTGTACATTAGACATCTTTTAAAGAAAAATCTTTTTAATATTCTTTTAAATCTTCTTAATAATCTTTTTAACATAAGACAATACAAATTTAAGTGCTTTCTGTTAAATACACAGAGTAGTTAGTGTCGATTTACAGTATATTCAGCCTATTCATTTACTATGCTGAAAATTTAGTTTATCCAAATACTTGTGAATTTCATTTTGCTGAATACTATATAGTTTTGTTGAATATCTAAATATTCAGCTGTTGAATAATTACTTCTTGCTTTCAAGATATGCATTATTTGTATTCTTAATACAAGTGGAGAAAAAAAAATTAAGAGATAAAAATTGTTTTAAAATGATAAGTGTAATAATTATAAATAAATATAATAAACAATATGAATTATATTTATCATTATTCACAAATATAACTACTTTTAAATTCAAATTAACATACTGGATAATAAAGATATTCGGTATAACATTAAAAAAAATTTTTTATACACTTGTATCTTATATCAAGTTTGTATTTATACAACATAACTTGTAAGTTCCTTATAAATATTAGTTATATGTTCCTTATATGTCAAAAATGCATAGTAATAAACTTTTAATTTTCTTAAGTATCAAAAAAAAAATTTTTTTTTTCAAAATATAAATATTTAAAAAAAATTTGTGCAAAATTTTTCTGCACATGCATTTGAATATAAATTTCTGAGATTTTAAATCTGTTATTTTACCTTAATTTTAATTAAAAAATATTTTAAAACCTGCTGATTACCTATAGTATAATTAAATTTCAATATAATGCATGGTAACTGTTGGTAGTTTTGAAGTTTATATATTTTCTTGGCAAACTTCAGTTTTTGACGGTTTAAACCAGTATTATACCCTTGTCATGTCAAAAACCCAACCCTGTTCAGAAACTATGAGTAGTTTTTCACAATTTTACAAAAACTGGATCTTTCACAAAATGTTTGAACAGACCCCTGATAAAGCAAGAAGCTATATTTGAAAAATTGATCTTTTCAGACTATATTATTTAAAATTTCTATTTGATTTCATTTCACTAAAATTTTACTTTTTAAGAAAAACCCACTTACAGTTTTCAATAGTACTATAAAATTATAGATTCAAGTTTCATTTACTTTACAAATTATAAAAACTTAATCATATAAATCATGCAACTCTATTTGACAAATTTATGCTGCACAATAAATTATATTAAATTAAACATGCATCAATAAGTTTTAATAAAAATATTTTTTTTGAAAAAACTCACTTATTGTTCCAAGTGGGTTTTTTCAAGGTGGACCCACCCAATAAAACCCGGGCTGGTTTTTTCAAACTGGGCCCACTTGGCGAACCCTGATTGCAATAGATAGTTTTATGAGTTTAAAAAGTTCAAGGAAAAAATAGGGTAATTGATTTTGTTGACCAAATAACTGAAATTTAGAAAGAAACAATGTGCATGTTTTCAACACAGTCTGCTAAAATAAAAAATTTCAAATATTACTGTAAAGATGTAGAATGGGTTTATATGTCAGATATTATAGCAATGTTGCCAATTCCCACTTTAACTTGCCGACAAGTCACTTACGACTGTGTTATTTCGCTGTAACTATTCTTCACATTTGTAAATTTCATGTAAGTTCTCTGTTACATTTCATGTCCTCTCTGCTACCACTCATTATTTAAAAAATGTGTTTGTAATTATAAAAGTCTTATACTAATTTATTTTACCTTGAATTGTGATAATTAAAAAAAAAAAATTACAGTTAATGTTTAGGAGGGTCCAGAATTTAGTGTAAATAACAGTGCATGTCAAAAATGTGGAATTTTATTTGTCCCCTTTGTTACAAGTACTTTTAATTAACTTGCAGTTTATTTATGCGGCTCTTTTTTTAAATTTTATGCCAATTAATTAAACATTGCACCCTAAAGTAGCATATTCTTGTAGAATTTTTTGTTTTCAGAAACATTTAATATATTTTTTAGAATATACTTGTGTGATTTCCCCTCTGTTACTCTTGGAGTTCAACTAAATGAAACATAAGATTTATTACAGGATTTAAAAAAATTGCTTAATTATAACCAAAGGGATTAATAAAAGAAATGGTTATAGTTATGTCCATAACTATTTCAGTCATTTTTATGCCTTTTAGATGTTTAATGAATGGCATAGTGATTAAGTTATTGAAATTATTCTTTGTACAATGTAAAGCATAATAAGTTATGCGATAAGTTTAAATTATAATTGAACACATAATTTGTTTTAAAGTTACTGAATAGAATTTCTAGAAACATTGATGAATGAAATGCACTTATCTTTTTGTTTTACATGGTATGTTTATTTGTATTTTACAGTGTATGAATTCTTTAAATGCCTTACAATGTACAAAACATCATCCAGTTTTACCATTGTTATACATCTTGCTGTAGAAATTAATGAAAAAAAAAAGATTTAAAAAAAAAAAACATTTGTTTTCTAAGCATTCCAAGCATATAATTTGAGATTTTAATGTACATGCAGAAAAATTTAATTAATAATGATGTTTGAATGAACATGTCATGAACATCCAATATACGCAATACACATTTCATTAATAAATAATTATGTTTTCACTGTATGATTAAATCTTTTGCAGTTAAAAAAAATTTTTTTTAATGGAATGTTAGCAACAAAAATAATATTTATAAGTATAATATGAAATTCATTTTTGGTACTCGTTAAAATGTAAATAAAATCTTAAGTATCGTGACAATTCTATAAAACTTGTAGACAGTCTTTCTTTATTTCTCATTATTGGAATATTTAAACGTAACACAAACTATTCAGTCCTTAAACGATTTAACAGTTTGAACTGAACTAATCTGAAAATATTCTTTCTAGTCTAGTTGTCTTAAGAGAATGATTGAGTAATTAGATAAGACGTTTTTTTTTTAACCGATTTTTTTAAAAATTTTGTTTCTTGCCGAATCCTGGGTGCAATATTCTAAACTTTGTCTTTAATTGTAGATTTTTTTTGCGAAAGGTACAGTAGATGGAAATAGGTACAGTCAATAGAAGCCTCAATATAAAATAGGTCGATTTTGATCTAATCTTTTAACATACTAAAAACCAAATTTCATTAACTGAAACATTTATTTTTGAAATATTGAATATATGCAATATATATCCGTTAATGTATTTTAATTAACCCTGAAGGTTTACAGTCCTAATAAATTAAGTATTATGTGTAAGCATATATTACCATCATTTGTTTTATATATTATAGTTTTATATAGCAATATATCATTTTTTTTTATATACAGGGTGTTTACAAAGTCCCGGACCCATTTTGATGCTTAATAACTCATGAAATAATACAGATAGATTAAAATTAATAACATAAATGGTTAGATAGACTCAAAAAGTTTCATGACCCTTGTCAATGAACTTCCACGTGTGCCCCCTTCGTCGCACAAAGAATATCAAGTCGATAGTCAATTTCACGCCAGGTAGCGGCAAGCAT
>NC_092212.1:40833-109603 GCF_043381705.1 Parasteatoda tepidariorum | reverse complement strand
ATTTTGCCTTGTTCCGGGTTTTAATATTTATGCTAGTGCCTTTTTTAACTATCGTTTAAATCATTATTTTTATTTCATTGTCTGGCAAAGTCATACTTAAATAATATGTTATTAGCTTTTTAAGATTAAGAAATTAAAAGTAAATAACTAAATGTAGCACACATACTATAATGTATTTTTATTTGAAAGCTTATCTTTTACAATCACGAATAAAATTGGGAAAGCATTCAAAATAAAATAAAAGAGAGAAAAAATCTTTAGTACTCTTGAAAATATTCCTGTACGATGCGACCGCCAGCTATGAATTTTTCGCCAAAATGGAAACCCCCATCTTGGAACAAGTTTTCAGAGCCCAAACAATAGACTAGCTCTCTCTACCCTAATATCTCCTCTAAGATCACACTCAAAGGAAAAAGGACATAGAACACAGAGAGAAAGAAACATCCTTGCTCTGAGCAGGATTCGAACCCGCGACCAACGGCTCCGCAGTCAGGCACGCTAACCACTCGGCCACCAGGTCGGCCCTCTTTATATATTGTGTATAATGTATACTAGGAATTTTTTCCCCTCCACATTTAAGTGACAACCATAATTTAGTAACAGTCGAAATTTTGAATTGTAAGGGATACAAAATTTTTACATCAATTTACAGAATGTAATTTTTCATGGCAAAATAAAAAATGAGTGAAATCGATCGAATAGTTCCCCAGGAAACAAATTTTAAAAAAGCCGTATTTTTTAAATTCAATTTCTCAGGAACTATTTAACCGATATTGTTCATATTTTATATTTTTCTTCATATTGAATAAACTTATATTGAATAAAATAAATAAATAAATATTTACTGAAAGTTATTTTTCGCGTAGAATTATCATTGGAAAAATGTATTAGATAATTGTGTGCAAGATATTTTCAGTGCCCTTAAAAAGTTCTTGAGATATGGCGAAATACATAAAAAGTAAATCCGAATCCGTTAAAAGGAAAACAAAAAAAAAGCTATGTTTATTTAGAAAAAGTATATGTTATTTTGTCTGATTTCGTAACTTAAAATATCGCCTGTACTAATTAATTAACATGTTTGAGGTCAACCCCGCTAACTATTAGGAATGAGCCCTAGACCGTGATAATCCGTTGTTAGATCAAAAATTATTGGTGTAGTTCGCTTTTTTCCCACTTTTTTTTAAAAATCGCACTGCCCATTTTTTTATTACCTTAATCAGTCAGTTTAAAAACAAAAAGATGATGACTGATTTTATTCCTTCGAAACGTTTATCAGCGAAATACGCGAAGCACGTTTCGAAGTAGGAGGCAGACAGTCTTTCTTTTGTTTGTCGAAGTTAACAGTGTTTTACAAAGATAGACGGCCAAAGGAAATAAAAACGACCCAATTTTAGTGCCTTTCTCTTAAGGCACAACTATAATGTTAAATTCGAGCAAATAACTTAAATATTTTATTAACCTTTTTTAAAAACAACCCTTTTGGTGAGATTTTTGCAATTTAATAGTGAAAATTATAGTAATTAAAATCGATGAAAACTTCTAAATTTTTGTAATTTTATGTAAATTGTGACGCAGTGACGTAACTTTTAAAATATGGCTTTAGTGTACAGTTTAGATCACAAACTTTTTTCATTTTCACAAAATTGTGGCTTTTTTCCTTATTGAAAGGAAAGCATTTTAAGTCCTTCCGGCTACGAAAAGAATAGAAGTTTTTGAAGTTTCAAAAATTTAGTAAATTATTCATAATTAAGTGAACAAAAGTATTACTCGAGAATATTTGAAAATTATTTAAATTATAACTTAACACATTTGATCGTTTCTGAGCCTATATTTTATTTAACTATTGCATAAAGAACACAGTGAAACTTTTGAAAAATCGTGATCAAGGAAATTATGTTCTGATTCATAAATTCCAAAACTAAGTTTGTTTAGTCTAGTTGACAAGTTCATAAAAAAATGTGTACAAATGCACTTAATGTATCATTTGTAATAGTTCAAGAATATTGTTGTAATTCAATTGATGATCAGAGAGCTGATCTCGCATCAGAAAGGTTTGTCCTTTCCTTACTGTGCGAGCAGAGCGTGGCCCCACCGAATGACGCTTGTCAATGAGGCGGACATTTGAAGAAAAAAAAAGTTTTTTTCTTATAATGGTTTCGTATTATTTCAATGTTATGTACATATTTTTTAACGTTTTTCCAGGGTTCTCACGGGTCAGGGAGAACACAGAAAACCTGGAATTGTCATGAAATTTTTTTTTAAACTCCAAAAATCAGGGAATTGTCTAAGAAAGTTGCATTTTTATTTACAAAAACTCTGAATATTTCTATATTATACCTAGAAAATAACCAGTTTTAAAATTGTCAGTAGCAGTAATCAGTCATTCAGATTCGAGTTAAATAATTCTAACATCTATTACAATTATTTGTTATAAAAATTTCTCATTTTAGTCAAACTGAAATGTTCCCATCCTCATTTAATGATATTTTTTTACACAGAAAATCTTATACTTCACATTACAAATAAAATAATCAAAGTTTTCTGATGAAAATGTGATCTCGATTTTCATTAAAATTTACCTGGTATACTTCCTGCAATTGAGCCCTGTTTTCTTCATCTATTATGTCATAATGTGAAGAGTAATTTTAATTAAAATACTCCTTACTCTAGTAATCACACCTAAACCATATCTTCTAATCGTCGTCACAATCCTTATACCCCTACCATCTAGATAGAACTTTTAAAGTATAAATTAAGAAACAGACAGGGGGATTTTTTACTACCAAGGGGAAATGTGTTGGACCCGTCATTTTTTTAAATTTTATGTTATGTTCGTATTTTTTTATTTTTTTGAACTTGAAAATTAGTTATGGTTTGATTACCTACCACTTATCATTATTTATCGTGATAAATCACTCTTTAGTTAACTTTATATAGTCGTTTCTAATGCTGTGAATGTTTGTTAAGAATAATACAGCTAACTGTTGAGATTTTAATCTAACATAAAGATTATTCTAAACATTTAAAGAAATTTTTTAAAGACAAGTATGGATACAATTTTATTTATTTTTGTGGTTTATCAATTAGGAGTTACTGATTCATTATACGCGGTTAAGCATGCACGTTTCAAAAAACTAAAATGACGGCATACTAGTTTGAAGGAAAAATTTCTGCTCGTAAAAAAATTTCAGGCTAAAGCAAGTAAAAAACTAAAATTTGTATTAAAAAACAACTTGTTTTTGTCATATTTTCTGGTCGGGTTCTCCAAAGTTGTTTTGTCGTTTAGGGAAATGCGCATTTTACTTTATATGTGTCCTAGTCTATATGCATTTAGTTGGTAGGCATTTCGTTTATGTGTTTGTTGGATCATCTTTCGCCGCTGCCTTACATTGCTCATTCTGAAAGTGACGCAAAAAGTCAATATGAAAAAAATTTTAAAATATTTTTTTTTTTTTTTAAATGCTTGTGAAGTGACTACAACTTAGTGTTCTTTTTTTTCTTTCTTTTTTTTAATGGACTATTCTTTTCTGTGAAACATTAAGCATAGTTCCAAATTAAATCTTTTGAGACATTTCGGCTTTTGTATTTTCCATTGAACTACACAGGACGCCCTTTTCAAAGAGCAGTTTAACTTATCTTATAAGTCATTTTTAAGAGACGTTTCAGTTTGGATTATTATTTTTTTAAATAAAAAAAAAGGCAATAAGGTGATAAATGACATGTTAGTATATGAAAACTCAGGAAGTAATTAAAAATGAGTCACGTCCAGTTATTAGTTTCCATGTTTGAAGCCGTAAAGATTCCCCTCATAATAATTAAAACACAGAAACTTTTCTCTGTTTATGAAGCATCTCTTTTCCTTCGTCATAAAATTGTGTAAATAAGTAATGTTTTTGAGAGAGGCGAACGATACACTTTGGGTTATTATCATCAATGCAGACAAAAAGTGCTCTCCACAACTTTTTAAAACAACTTATCTTCAGAATTATATATGTCCTATGGAGTTACAGAGAATAAGCAGTACGGAATCTTTTAATTCCTCCCTCCCCCTAAAAGAGAAAATATTTCGTATTCGTCACTACTCGTTGATATTATCCCATTCATTCCTTGTGAGATTGTCACGGCATCATTTTGTTTCCAATTAAAACAACTGATAAAATAGTGTGATTTGATCATCCTCACATCCTCCTTCATTGTATGCAAATTGTTCCTGAGATTCTTTTTAATTGTTCTGACCTCTACCCCTGGATGAGGTTGGATGGACACTGTCCTTTTTCTTTTGGGGTGTGCCCCTCATTTATTGTCCTCTGTCATTCATTTTCCCCCCTTCTTCTGTCTGTTTTGCTAATGAATCAACAGGGGTCGTGAAACAACACCCTTTGTGATTTATAATAGCAAGTCTGAATAAAGCACAAATGAAAGTAAAAACAGGAAGAAAAAAGTAATGTAAAGTTAAAACAAAACTCTGATGCTAAAAATAAAATTTTCCAGATAAAAAAAAAAGTATCCTTAAAATTTTATACGAATTATCAGAAACGCTTATAAAATTGCCACGTTATCAAAATTTTAAGCTGAACATCTCAGTTATCCAATGACCGTATTTTCAAAACAAACTGAAGAAAAAAGTCTAATTGAAAATTGCTGTTTATTTGATTTTTCTTTTGTGTTTTAACTAAAACTGGTTCTCTTTTTCCCCTTTTCTTTGGCTGAAACTTGTGAACCCTGTATCTTCTTGAGTGAACAAACTTTGTATTGTTAAATCTGAATCTGCTTGAGTTCTTATCCCCCCCCCCTACATTTTGACATACTGGGCGAAGTTTAGTTATGATTTTTTTTTTAAAGTAAAATTTATAGGTTTAGAACAAAACATAACGAAAGTGAAAAATAGAGAGTCATGAACGGCTCGAATAAAAAGTTTGTGGTGTAATTCAGCACTTTTTATAAAAAGATACGAGGTTAGCTGTTATTTATTTTGTTTGCCGTAAGAAATAAACTAATAAAATAAAATATAAATTTCTGAAGAGTTCTGCTAAATATCGCTTAACCATAATAATTGGTTAAAAAAAATTTTTAGTCTTGCAATTTTTTTTTAGAGTGGCACTTATGTTTATTGATATTGGTTATTATTATTATTTTCTTTTTTAATGCACCCAGTACTAAAAATTTTTCCATGAATTGATTTAAAACTATTATGAGTCCTTCAGAATTGATAAAATTATATTGAAAACTGTTATTTCTGTTCTAAACTAAGTAGTTCTGTAATTAAAAATAGTTTATTTTATTATTCTTTAGCGATTAAATTAGCTTTTATTACTTAAGTAGAGTTAATTATACTCTTTTTAGCTGGCCATTTTTAAAAAAAATATATCTAATAATCTGGTGTATGTATACTGCTTTAAAAATTCCCGATTTTGTCTTTTTTTTCTTCTTTTAAATTTATTATTTTTTTTACTTGAAAAATGTCCTGATTTCAAACATATGATTTTTTCCCTAATTCGCCGAATTCTGTGAATATCAAGATCGTTGTTCCGTGGACTTCCATAAATTAAAAATATGTAACTTGACGAAATTTTTCGCGTATTCTGCAAATCTTAAGTTTAAATTTCAAAATTTTCGAAAACTGTCGTTAACGAGACTTATTTATCTCGTATCTGTAGATCTTTTTATCCTTTGCCCGAGTTCACGCACTAAATCAAGTTTTTTACGTAGAGCGAAACGCTACTTCGTGACATCAACTAACACATGTAAAATTGATAATGTGAAAAGTAATTCTAAAATCGCGAAAAGATCCTTCTATCTAAAAGAGTTTCAATTTTTATTTTAATAATTAATTTTGATATTAATTATGATTTATAATGAATGAATTATTAATTTGATTCTGTATTTTTAGGCATTACAACTGATTTCCACATGATTTTGACAAATTTTTTTATCGTATACACTAGATTTGCACCAAATGCATGATGAATCTATGTAGTGTTTCGATCATTCAAATGTTGCTATTGATTTTTAGTTTTTCAAGTCGTGAATTAAAATAACGACATGCGAAATTCAAATCGTGCTTCTGTATATTCACTTTTTGACCGACGATACTATCGTTTTTTCGGCAATTACTGCTACTGATTTTCACATTGTTTCTAAATTTTTAATATCATCTATGTTTCACAATGCACGCATCACGCATTTGATTAATCACTTTTTTGACTTGCCAGTTACGAAAAAAGAAGAATGATTTTTTTATTTTATTGCAAGAATCCACTATAATGTACATTCTACCGTAATTTCCCCATTTTTTTATATGTTGGTGAGATAAAAAAAAAATGAATAAGACTCGAAACAATTTTTACCTCTTCATATGATGATTCGTTATGAATGTTATTTTTGTGCATCAAAATAAAAGTCTATTATTTATTTATTTTTTCTTCATATAATTCAACAAAAAAATCTATGAAAAAAATTTAGTATTAAAAAAACTGCAATTAGATATTAAAGTATAAAAAAAAACTATCAACCTTTAAATTTCTAAATAAGTAAGAAATCGGATAATTTCTTGATCTTGCTATCACATGTCTATAATTTTTTCTTTGGTCCACAACAAAGCCTGGATTATTCATCGTACGTACGTCAACCTGAAGACAGGACTGATACCACGCCAACCATTATTACCGCGGATCCTATCAGATAATGTTTGCCGAGACAGAAACGAACGATTTCACATCTTGCTTTAAACTACTCTTAAAAAACCAGATCTTTTACTTGATGTCATAAATAACAATGCTTAAACTAAGAGTTGAGATATTATTAAATATTTTATAATTGAAATGGTAGACAAAAAGTTAAATAAACACCCAAATGAAAAAAAAAAAAAAATTGTTGACTTCTATTCTATGCAATGCCTTTGAGTTTTTATTTTTGCCTCGCCCTGAATGAATTAAAATTTCAAGCAATAAGATTAAGAAATGTATCATTTTCTCATTTATAATAATAATTATAACTAGAATTTATAATTTTCTAAAAGCAGAAATTGACCACCATAAATGAATATGTCCCTTTTTTCCTGCTAAAATTTCAGATATTTTTTAATAAATCTACAATTATCCTTGTTGATAATTTTTACTATGCAGTTATTTTTTAATGCTTTCGATAAAATTAAACAAAGGTTGAAAAAGATGTAAAGATATTTTTGTATGTAAGCATGTTTTTTTCTGGCATTATTTATTTTAGTCGTGTAATCTAAATCTTTGATTCGATAAACTTATGTGTGAAAGAGTACTTTTTTTCTTGTACCTAAAAATTACTGAATTGCTATCATTTATTATCAGGTAGTTCAATTTATCTACCAAATTATTAGACCTTCACTAAAAGATTCTATGTAAAAGCTGTATAGTATCAGGTGATACAGCTTTATTGTTTTTACGCGACTCAAACCTTGTTTACGTTCGTGTATCAATTGGTTCAATTAGAAAATATCCAATATAAATTCGACGATTGGATATATTAGACGATGTATTATATAAATATAGACTATTTATTATTATATCAGGTATTATATTAGTATATTATAATAATTAGACCAAATTATTAGACGCGCTGTAGTGTTTTAATCATTGCATGTTTTGCACGATTTTATATGTAATACTTTTCTATTTAAACATACAATGGGTTTTTATTTATTCAGGATACATATATATATATATTTTAACTTCCTATTTGTGTTTATTTTTAATGCATTGCATACAATGTTAACCAATTGATATACGAACATAAACAAGTGTAAACCGGTTTCAGCCGCGTAAAAACAGTATACATCTGATAATGAAGGTTTTACATAGAATATTATAGTGCGTCTAATAGTTTGGCCGGGGTCTGTAAAACCCTTTGTAATTGGGTCCCCGTAACTCGAAATCTTGGTTGAGATTTTTACTGAGACAAAGTGCGGCAAATCCTGAGACAAAATGTCATTTCTGCTGAGACATTTTCTGTTTTTGCAGCACTGCTACTTAAATAATCACTGGCTGCGGTTAGTGTGCGGGTGGGTGACCACTCGGAAGAGTCTGCGTAGCGTAGGGACGACTTCGCGTGCAGGTCTTCGGGCTATCGAAGCAGGGGTGCCATCCCTTCTGCAGAGGATCAAAATTGTGATGGCATGTCTTCGGATTATCCTCGGGGATGTTTCCCAAACCGTCGCCAATAGCCCATTGTGCAGCTCTAATCCGACGTAAATGAACTACAACTCAATTGTAAAAAAAAAAAAGAGGATCATTTAAGTTATGAAGAAAATTTTTGCATTCTCAGGCTCTGTAAACAGAATGTGTCATATTTATCACTACTCTACGGCGATTTATCTTTAGATGGAATATGACAGGTGTTATAAAGATTTTGAAACATATTTTACATTCAGCCTATTAAAATCTTTAGATTGATGAAATTGTTAAGCTGGAAATGTTATGGTTATTCTTTAATAATTCTTCATTTATTTTAAAAATACGTCAATCTTTTCTGAGTATTGTCAGTAAAAATAATATACGTACATTTAAAAACAAAAGGGGCAAAATTATCATTATTTTTTAAATTGTGTGTCCAATTCTGGTTTATAATTAGTGTAGGTTGAGTGCTGTTGGTATTCTATTATAATGACGCGTTTAGTGTCACTACGCATCACTTTGAAAATTATATTTTGTATGAAAACTACACAGATCAAAGTGCTAGTTAATATAAATTAATTATAATTTACGAAAATTTTTTAAACTCAGAATCGCCCACAAATAGCAATAATAAAAATTAAGCTCTATGGAATATAAGGAATTATATTAATTGTGAAATTAAAAATAATTTAAATAAATGTATTCCACTCCTCAATATCTTCTAATAAACATTTTATTTTCCTTCTGTCTATTTTGGCCCTCCTCTTCATATTTATTAACTCTTCAGACATGAATTTATGCTTCTATTGGTATAAGTACCTACACATTTTAAAAGTATTTTTCCGAATGCCTTGTGTACCTTAAAACATTGTTTGCCTTCTGATTAGATTTTTATTGGTGATAGCTTACACAGCTTTTCCGAAATGTTTCACTTCTAAACGTCGTTTGAAATGGCCACTAAAAGATTGATTAAAGGTCTTTAAAAAAGGCTCTTCTGTTGACACTTCTTCCAGAAAGCGTCATTTGTTGGTTTCACATGTATTGACTTAACACCGATTGTTTATTATCACTGCGTGTAATGGGAGAGAATTGTGTTCTGATGAAATAAACACTGTTAAGTGTATGATATGTTATTTTTGTAAATGTTGTGAGTTTGAAACAATTATTGTTGGGTTTATCCCTCTTTAGCTATCGCTTCCTATTTATTTGAAGATAAGTTACATTTTTGTGAAAATTAGTAACGTTTTTTAATACTTAAAAAGTTATTCCAAACATTGCATTGTCGTAAAAATGTTTGAAAATTGATTTTAATATTTTTCATCGAACTGAGAGAGAGAGAGAGAGAAAAAAAAAAAACGCTTTTTTAATGAATTTAAATGCTGAGCTAAGAAAAGGATTAAGATAGCTTGAAATTCGATAAATTCTCTACTAAAAAGTATCTAAAGACAACTAAGAAATATGGCAGAAAAAAATTTTAAGTGCGTTTTTAACGATGCTTTATCTTTAGAACATTGGCGTTGGACAGGGGCATTTTTATACTGATTGTGGTCAAGATTGCTTCAGCTTTGTTCCAATACTTATCTTCGGTCGGAACAAAATAATATTCACTTAAAAGTCCATTAAAATATAAAATATAATTTTGGGAAGTATATTAATAGTCTATGATATATGTTGTCTATAATGCCACTTGCCAAATGCCGGGAAGCCTGTATGGCGAAACCTTGCGAATTTAAGGTAGAGGGTGCGTTTCTTGTTTTTCAGTGGCGCCATCTGTGGCCAAGAATTCCACTTCAGCCACATGCACGTCACAGTTCGTTTAAAGGGAGGACCCATTCATGCATCCATTTATTCATCCACACATCGTAAGTTTGGCCTAAACCAGAGAACGACCCAATTCCTATTCAGTACCCCCAGATATATTGATTTGTTATGCGAACATGGAAGACTTTGTGATTCGACAAATTTAACGTGTGCCAGTCACCATTTACTACACGGGGAGTCTTCGGTCGGTGAGGATCAAACTTACGACCTCTTGTACATGGGCCCTACGCCCTGCCAACCAGGCTATCCCGGTCCTTTGATACGATATTCTACTCATTATGCGGGAATAGTTTTTAAAATGCTTTTAGAGATGTAAAATTCTCGCTCATGATATATTTTTGAAATTGCTTCCGGATTTTTCGATGCTGTTAGCTAATTTAATTTCAGTTTATTTTCCGATTTTATAATTGGTTTATTTTCGATTTTATAATAATCTTTCTTTTTTTTTTCTTCCTTTTTTTTATTTGCACTTCATCTTTTAAAATTTTACTTTCAAAAGCAATATTCTAATGATTTAAAATGGAATAATAAGCTTTCATCTATGTATTACGTATCAATTGAAACTCTTAGTTTCATCAGGCTAAAAATATGTAGCTTTTCCAATTCTGAATCAGAAAATGTTTCTGCCACATTCTTTGCTTAGACATGGTGCTTAGAGCAAGCAAAATCAAACAACTTAAAAAAGGACATACTTTCTTCCATAATAACATATTTATCACAGAAGTAAAATAAATCACAAGAATCAGAAAGGGGAAAGAAGAAAAAAACCTATGGATAACAAGAATCTATTCAATACCTTTGAAAAAAAACCTTTGATGTTATTGTCAACTAAGGCAAAGTGTAACAGCCCCCTAAAAAACCATCACTATTGAAATAAATTCAACCAAATAGAAAAACACTGGGAGTGCTTTACTGCTGCTATCCATTGTAAATTCGTGTCAAAAGAAGCTAACACATTCAACGCCCCCCCCCCCCATTCAAACATCATTATTTATCTTGAATAAGTACTAATTGAATGAAACGCACGCTACATTACTCTATGAATCACATGAAATCTAAAAATCGAACCCTTGAAGCGCCAATGTTCCAAGAATGGAACATTGGATTTTTGAATTTAAAATTTTGAATTTGATTCTCCTAACAAAGGGTTATATTTTCTCAATAAAGCCTTATAAGTATTCGAATCTTATTATAAAAATTGGATTTTTGGTGAAGATGGATATCGACAAATGATATAAATTTTCTCATCAATCAAATAATTTCAATTCATTTCAAAACAATCAATTTTCTCATCAATCATCAAATTATATCAATATTTACCTCTACAAATTATATCAAGATCCAATAATTATTTTAACGGAACCGAACTCAATGCAAAAAATATTGCATAATGTAAATTTAAAATGTATAGTAAATAATGTAATTTGGACTTCAATTGCTTATTAAATTCGAAGTCCATGTTCTATTTTTGGAACATTGGCATCCAAACAGTAAATAAATCTCTAAATATTAAAAATCCATATTGAAGTGCAGATAATTCTTTTCAGCTTATATTTAATTAAGCTTTGCTTAGAGCTCCCAAACGGAAGCTTTTTAGTATTCAATTTTTGAAAGAAAACTCACTTTGACAGCATTCAAGTCTGTTTTCCTCACAGTTGACTATTTATTTAAACTTTTTTTCTTCGTGATTGTTTTTTTTTTTTAATGAGGTAAAATACTGTTCGATCCCTTGCTCTCCAGTTCAAATTGTATTTAATTTTGCACTAATTCTCTCTGAATTTCATTCATGTCTCATGAGAATTTGTGCGTAAAGGTAAAATGTAATAGTACTTTAAATTCCGATTTTATAACAATTATAATTCATTTCCGGCATTTTAAACTCAGTTTCTTTTTTTCTTTTTTAAATCTATTGATTTATCTCGATATCCTACCGCAGTATATTTTTAAGAGAGTGAAGTTATAAAACAATAGATATGATCTTACAATACGAATTATCCAATCACGTATTTGACACAATGCTAATTACGCGATTAATTACGCTCTAATTACACAATACTAATTACGCCTTTCCGGTAATTACACCTGCACAGCCATTATGGTACGTTTTCACGTTGTTAAAAATTTCAATTTCTCAAACGATGTATCAAAATGCGTAATTACGATGCTTGCGAATTTCATTTTGAGTATTTGAGTAACCAACCTATCATTTTTTTCCTACCCAATATTACGAGATGTAACTTGTTTACTCAAAATATACATGAAATTTGGCAATCCATGTTCTTGTTAATCGCAATTTTCTTCCCTTCCCTATGTTATGTCACTTTTCCTCATATTCTTCTCTACCCGACTTTTAATTTCTTAGAATGATTATTTTTCCTTACTTACAGATCGCGCATTTGAATCGTCACTTTTGGACACTATTCCAAGTGGCTTTGTCAATTGCGCTTCGTCGTTCTCGTATGGTTTTAAAAACTCTTATATTACATAACAGTCTCCAAAACGAAATCGTGCATTTTGAGTAATCATTTTTTGACAAAGTGTTACGTGGCGTATTTCCGCGTTCAATTCACGACGATTTTATTGCAAGACCATACAAGTTTTTGCCGATCGCTCTTTGGACACTTTTTGCTATTTCCTCAAGGCTTCCATTTTTTTAAAAATATATATACTGTTGACGCTTGGTGTAACGACCTCTGTGGTTCAAACAAAAACGGACGTTATAACGTTATGTCGCTATATCGTGAAGGCACAAAACTAGATCAAATATTTACTTATGACTCAATACTGAACTTATTTTGAGAAAAACATACTGTTCACAGAAAAGAGTAATAGAATTGATAGAATAATTGACATTGAAATTCAAGTATTAATATAATACGTTAAAGTTTAAAAAATACATTTAATTTATTTTCGATAGGTATATTTTTATATTTTGCCCTATTTTTATCATTCAGTGCTTTTTCTAAATTTTGAAATTTTCTTATGTGGCAATGGCGTTTGCCTTGTTCTCCTGTCTTCAGAATTACATCACAATTTTTAATTACTGTAAAGAAAGTGCTTTCCAGGTTTTTGAATATTTTAAGCTATTAGTGGTTTTGATGTAATTATTCTATCCACTTACTTCAAAATTTTAAATATCTCTTCTAAGCATTTATCTGTTTATGAATTTCGAATTAATATGCCCAGAAAACTGTTGAGTTAAATCAAAAATAAAACCAAGACAAACGTAAATACCACTTGTTTTTACTATAAAATCTTACAAAAAGTTATGAATGTATGCAGGTGTGTTGCACCAGAATTGAATGCACCAAGGATCTCCTAAGTAAGAACAGGTGGTCTGGTCACTCTTTCTTTTTTAGAGAATTGAAGGTGTTTCATGTTTATTGAGTGATATCACCAAAAGAAATAGTGGTTTGAATAGTTTTATCCAGACTTTTGTTATCCATTGACTCACTATCTATGGAATAATCTTAATTTTTAAACAATTAAAGGGAACACAATTTAGGTCGCTTTCCAATTGTAGTATAAAATACATTCTGACAAAAATATTTGATTTTGCTCACTGCAAAGTGGCATATTCATGTTGTAAACCATTTTTTAACTTATTCTTTTCAGACTAAACAATTGGGAATAAATTTCTTTTACGGGGGAATGGAAGAATGTGAGTTGGTGGTTTGATCTTTAATTTAACTAAAATAAGAAGAAGTCTTATTATTTAAGCATTTTTTTTTTCTCTTCTAAATATAAAGACTATAGAAATTCTCAACTTTTTTGAATTTTTTTAGCAATATGTTATTAATAGCTGACTAGTATTTTCTAAAAAGCTTTTTATTTTATTTGTTTATTTATTGATTCTTGTGACATGGCATTTTAAAAGAGATTATTCAAAGCAATTCTTTAATTTTAAAACAATTGGTACCTAAATTCGAAGTAAGCTTAAACTAAAACGGCTTTTAGCTTAGCTGCATTATTGAAGACATTAAATCACTGAGGTAGAACAACTTAGTGAGGACGAAAACAAAATGGAAGATTTCTAAAGAATGCTGTGGTCCACAGAGGACTGTCGATTGATAGAGAAGATGTGAAAGTTTTGCAACCTAAATATATTAAAATATTTTTCAACTTATAGTGCCATTAGAATAACCTGCAGTTTTAATTACTTTCATCACATTAGAACTATTCAACTTAAAAGGCATTGTAGTTTGCTGCAATAATAGACATCTAAAGTAAACCTTTATGTATATTTCATAAAAAGTATCAACTTTTATTTTTCACTAAATAGATAATAAGGGAATAAATTATCAGGTCTTTGATTTGTGAATTGTAAGGTACAATTTTCAATAAATAATTAAAAGTTCTTTTTACAGGTCTTGATTACAATTAATAGGAAAGTGACCATCACAACTATTACTTTGCTCTCTTGAATAAAATATTGGATTTTATTTCCTTATATCAGTACATTCCTTATATCAGTACATGCATTTATGAACTAATGACTTTTGCGCTGAGGTTAATAAAAATTATGAAACTCATACAGAATCAAGATAATTATTGTTGGGTTAGTCAGGAGAATAGATGGCAATTATTACATTTTACAGGGTATCCGCGCACCTGGAAAGTCACGAATTTCAGTATTGAACAAAATTTTTCATGAAATGTCATGATTATAACTATTTTTTAAAATAAAATCATGGAAAGTCATGCATTTAGGTCAGTGAAAAATCTAATTTTTAAAATGGAACCCCCCCCCCCAATTTTATGGTGTTTCGAATATCTGAATTTCTAACAAAATCTCCACTCACAGTCATATTTTATTAAAATATAAAATGTTTTTATCATGTTCTTTAAAAATTATGGTGTTCTTTCAAAAAATTGAAGAAAAAACATCATTTCTAGAGCAAATTATCTTTAAAACTTCTGCGATTTCAGAATTTTTATTATTATTTATTTATTTATTTTTATTTTATCAATTTAAAATTCTAGCTGATGCAAGCCAGTCATTGGCGAATTTTTTTAAAATTCTGAAATGACAACAGAGAAATCAGGAGTATTTCTTTCCTTTCCGATGAACAAGAAAAGTATCTTTAGAATATAATTCTGCAGAAAAAAAGAAGAAAAATTATTTGCTTTCCTATTATTTTCTGCTGTTTTATTGCTTCAACTCTTTCTTTACTCTCTTTTTAAAATTTAATATCTATAAATATGAAGATGCAGAATATAACATTTTTGGTTATACCTATCATTTCAATTAATGTTATTATAATGTTTATTTTTTTAAAAATTTATTGTTGTGTTTTTGTCAGAGAAAATAGAAACTTCGTTAAGTCATAAAAAAATTGTTGGAATTAGTCATGAAAAGTCATGAATTTGAAAATCTAAATTGTAGCAGATACCCTGCTTTTAATTTCAAAATCTGTAATTTAATCAACTTAAATGAATGCATTTATCTATTTTCATGTTGAGTTAATTTATGTTTTGTCTGCAGATGATGAAGCATGCATGGGACAACTATGCCCAGTATGCATGGGGTCAGAACGAGCTGCGTCCAATGTCCAAGAGGGGCCACGCTGCTGGGATTTTTGGCAAAACTTCAATGGGTGCAACCATAGTGGATGGGCTTAACACTCTCTACCTGATGGAACTACTGGATGAGTATCAGAAAGGAAGAGACTGGGTAGCTGCCAACCTCAATCTTGGACAGGAGGTGGGTTCTTATCATTATTTTAAGCAATTTGCCATAATATAGAAATAAAAAGTTTTTTGCTGTACTGAATAATAAATTTGTCCGAATAAAAAGTATTTAGGCTAATAAATACATAGCTTTTCAAATAACTAATTATTCTCTGTTCGACTGACTTAATTAGATTATGTAAAATGTACTGTTATTTTTTAAGAAGAATTAATTGCATTTTTCAATTCCTTCTATTAGTTCACACTCTCCCTATATATATATATTTATGTATTTTGTTCAAATTTTCAATCGTTAATAAATGCTTTTTATTTCTCCACTCAAGTTCAAATTCATTTTTTTAAACTTGTAGTGGATGACACTTGCTGTTAATACAATTTTTTCAAATATTTATTCATTAATTTAATTGAGTTTATTAATTTAGTTTTATATGGGAAAAAAATTTCCCTTTTATAAGACATTTAGCAGGATATAAATATTTTGCCACTTAATAATGCAATTCTGTCATATGTATATACATATTTATATTAATTGTAATAAATAAAATTTAATAATTAATAAAATATTTAATAAAAAGTAACTAAAATAAAAAATTTTCTTTGTTGACCTTACATTTTTTTTTCAATATTTTTTTTAATATATATATTACTTGTTTTTGATTTTGTGATGAAATACTTCTCATGCATACCCTATTTAAATAAATCATTTAAATTTAATAAATAACTCTTAGATTATTTTCAATATTATAATAGATATTTCATACCAATATGAAATAATTAAAAGAATTTTTAATATTATTTTAAATAATTACTTTTTTAGGTGTATAAAATAATAAGTCTTTCTCTGGAGAAAAAAAAGAGGTATTTCTCTGACATCGATTTTAATTTTATAAAATATGAATGTATGTAATTTTTATTTAATTAATAACTTTAAACCCCGAAATGTGAGTTTATGCAGGTTATATCACTGACAATTCATAATTCTAGAAAATTAGTCTTATTAATTGAAATTTAAAAATTCTCACAGGGTAATGATTTAGTGGAAAAGGGGAATAATTCACAAAACATGAAATAATTCATCATTATGAAAAAGTTGAATTTTTTTTTTTCCCCCAATGGCAGGCACTGAATTTGACTCTTTTGTCTATACTATGCCAGAATTGTTGCTCATTTCACGTTACCCAGTGGGCACCTGTGAACCAAAGTCACGGAGGCGAGCAACATTGCCCACCGAGCAAGTTGAAATTATTTAACATTTATTTTTTCTACTTCAAAATTGGATTCCAGTTATCAAAATAAATAACCAATAATAAGATATTGAATGAATAACAGAATTTATTTAGATTTTAGTAAGACAAAAAATATTTAGGCATATGAAATTTTTTTCATTTTTGAATCTATATCTCACATAATAAAATATCTTGACTAGGGGGGACTTATGATAAAACACAAATTTTACCCATTGCTACTTCTCGAATATCTGGTTTAATTGGCCAATAGAATCGGTTTCCATTTTTAAACATGAAATCTATTTTAAGTTTTTCATCACTTATTTCTTCAATTAAACCTGTTAAAAACAGATTTTATAGTAAGTAAGTATTTTATAGTAGATTTTATATTGGCAATGTTAATTAAAAATTATAATTAAAAGTTTACCAGGGAATCATTTTTCATCATACAGAACTGCAACCTAAGCTCTTAAAGCAGGGATCTTTAAGTGATGATTCAGAACTGTAAGGGAAGCCAAGCGTGAAATAAGTTGAAGATAACATTCCAAATGAGCTGATGTAATTTCATCAGATTTGGAATCAGTGGTACTGCTGTATCTTTTGATTTTAGGTCATCTATGATAATAATATTTGCTTCAGAAATTTTTTAAAAAAACTTTTAATTTTGCGGCAGATAAACATTGAAAAAAGGATTTACGCATTATTTATATCTGAGTCATAGGCTACGATTCCATATGCAAGATGCTTTCCATGTTCACTTTCAGTAAAATCCCAAGCCATAGTCTGGAGGTTAAATTTTTGACCAAATAATATTAAAAAGTACTAATTTGTACTGTTACAGTACTAAATAGTTGGCCCATCACTCTTAAAAGGACTTGTCTCAACATTAGGATACTCTCTTCTAATTAATTTAAAAAATTGATACCCAAACAGTGTTATGCCTTAAAATGTCTGAGATAATACAAAAAGTTAATCTTGAAAAATACCAAAATAAGCTCCTGTGATGCATATTTTCTAAGATAGTTTTCAGAAAAGACAGCTCACTTAGATTAAGTGATGTTCTTAATGCTTTCATGTGTTGCATCAGTGTTTTAAGACTTGACTGGGCTTCATTGATCAAATCTACAACTTTTATCCTTATATCTATTATAATTATATTATTGTATTTATTTTATTTTTATACAGAATTTTTAAATGTATTTGTTATATTATTTAATAATTAGCCTTCGTACTTATCAGTATTTGATTATAAAGATTTGAATGCTATTTATAATTGTGAATACAATGTATGATTTGTAGTAATGTTTATGTTTAGTATATGATTTAATTTAGTGGTATTTATGAAATTTATTTGAGTTCTTTTTTAATCCAGTTCCGTTTACAATTACAAAATAATGTTCTGGAATTCTTATTTATGCAAAATGCTGAATAACCACAAGTATTTTTATTTATTAGGAAATTCATTAAATTTATTTTTCTTTCCTGTTGTTTCTTTTAAGTTTTTGCAATAATTAAATAGCTTAGAAATTATTACTATAATTTAAACTAAATTACAGTATTAACTGTTAAAAACAACAAGTTTGGCTTATAAATACTTCTTATTATATTATTATTGTTATTTATTTTTTGAGAAACTGTTTTTTTCTAACTTTAAATTATTAAAAAAATTTTATTTTATTTCTTCCACTTGTATTGCAAGAAACCTATTTATGCAAACCTTACTTTATAAATACTTTTTATTATATTATTATTATATTTTTTTTTTAGAAACTGTTTTTTTCTAATTCTAAATTATTAAAAAAAAAAATTATTTTATTTCTTCCAATTGTATTGCAAGAAACCTATTTCTTCCAAACAGTTTTTCACATTGTATAAGATATTGGCCATCCATGTTGTTAAGAAACCCTTTTCTTTTCATGCACTGTTAAGTAAGAAAATAAAATACTGATTCACTGTCTCAGGGGTAAATCATATTTTTATGTTAACTACTAATAAGATTAGATATCAGCCTGATTTGTCTTTCTAGACTTTTTGATCTGCTAATCAGAAAAACTACAGTTCTATTATTTTGGATTTTCACATTGGTTGTAGCTAATAAGTAATTTTTTTTACTTCTAGCTATCATCGTTTTACGTCCTATTCTTTCCACCCTCGTGTGCATCATAATTAAATCAGTTTTTAAAAGAAAGCTATTATTTTGTTCACTGTTGTGAAAGACAGTTTTACTTAATGTACTAATTTTAAAAATTAAAAAATTGCTCTCTGAAGTGTATAAATTCAAATAAAAACATATTCTTCACTAACTATTGAATTATGTGTGGGGAATATTATAAATTTGTATTGAATTAAAAGGAAAACCCTTTTATTTTCAGAGTGCAGAAATATCTGTGTTTGAAACCAACATCAGATTTGTGGGAGGATTGCTTTCATGCTATGCTATGACAGGTGATGTGGTAAGCAAACTCTCACTTTCTTTCTTAACTTGTGTTATTATTATTTGCGACTATCACATTTAGAGTTATTCATTTTGCTAACTAAAAGAAAGCTTTGCTAGATTATAATTTCTATAGTTTATTTATCCGTTACGTTTTTTCATGGTGTTAATTTATTAAAGGATGAAATTTGATTCCTATATAAACTAGTGCTTTCATACTAAAATTTTATTATTCGAAAATTTAAAAAAAAAATTATTTTATGTATTTAAAAAGTTAAAATTTTTTTTTGGTTTAAATTGCTGACTACGTTTAAATTTAATAAATGGAATGAAAATGTTTTATTTTATTTATTATTTCTGATTTTTTATTTTCAATAGTTTAACAAATTAACTGATTGGATAAATTGTTATTCGCACATTTTTACTTATGATTCTTTCATATTTGCTACACGAAAATTTAATTTTTTGACAGAAATAGTCAAAAGAGAGTTTGTCAAAATAATTCAAGAGAATAATTAAATGATCTTATAATTTTATATGTATATTTATATATATTTCTTATTTATAATAGCTAATAATTATCCTTACACCAAAATTTTGGGGTTTTGATGCATCGAAATTTATGTCAAAAAGGTTTTTTTGACATTACAGATAAAACCATGGTTATACATAAGGTTGTCAAAAACTTGCAAGCATGGGTATGGGGTCCTTCGTCCGAGTTTTAGACACAAATTTCTTCCTGTGGAATGTTTTTGAAGTTTCTTTTTCTTAAAAATTGATAATGAGAATTATTATTCTTTTATTACTACAAATTCCATAAGTAAAAACAAAATTATGCTGCCAATAAATACACTAAGTGGAACATTAATGTTTACATAATTTTTGTATTTGTTACAACATGAATAAACATGTCTTCACTGATAAAGATGCACATCGATACTCTAAACAATATGTTATAACGAAACAACTTTTTTCTTGTCAGATGTTCAAAGAAAAGGCTGAACACATTGCTCAGAAACTTCTTCCTGCCTTCAATACTCCCACCGGAATACCTTATGCACTCGTCAATATTAAGAGGTATGTGTTCAAACATTTGCTATGTTCTTTTTATTTCTTTAAAAGTCCCGGAATGCAGGGAACCATTGTTGTAACCTCTTCTTCCAGAACAAAGAAGAGAAAACATTTGAGAAAGAAAGTGAAATTACTATATCATGATTGTGTGTTCAAAAACATTGCTAACATTCTCTCATAATTTAGGGCAAATTTAGGTAAAGTTTCATAATATTTTAATTAACATTTGAATAACAAGCAACATTACTTGCTGTATTTTAATTAAATTTACAGATATATTATTTGAGGTAAAGTTATTATGTTTGTGATAAAGTTGAAGGAGGAAAAAAAAGCAATGTTTGTGTCTGTCAACTAATAAAAAATGTTTCTTATTTGTACTTCAAGTTTAATAATGAAAAACTATTATTCAAATGAACTGCAAATTTTAATCTAAATAAACAAATATGAATTAAAAAATGCTTTATTCAAAAACAAAACACCTTTAAAAAGTGATGATAGCATTCATGATATTATTCATGTTTTCACAGTTTCAATTAAGCTCTTACAGTTCACTCAAGAGGCTCGTGACATTAAAGACATTGGCTCTGAGCATTTTTGATCATTTATATTAAATTTGCTGTTTAATAAAACAACATATATTTTATTGTCATTGATTGCTATGTAACTTAACAAAGAATTGTGTCTGTCTCTTGAATTAATAGACAGCAGTAAATAATAAATTCATATTCTATTTACTCAATTCCAAATGCAAATTTTAAAAAAGTACTACAGTACCATCTATCAAATTTAATTCAGATCATTTACAATAATGTTATATTTTTCTTAGTGGTGCAAGTAAGAACTACGCATGGGCTTCCAGCTCAAGCTCAATTCTTGCGGAGTTTGGGACTATGCATTTGGAGTTCACCTACCTCAGTGACATCACGGGCAACCCCGTCTACAAAGAGAAAGTGAACCACATTCGAGAAGTCCTTGCAAAGATGGACAAACCTCAGGGTCTCTTCCCCAATTACCTCAATCCGAAGACAGGCAGGTGGGGACAACGTAAGTTTTCCTTTTTATTACATGCATCTTTTTATGGTTTTTCATATGCGGAGATATGCCATCATAGGATATAAGCTGCACCTGTCAAATTTGACAACAAAGAAAAGAAAAGTTTTTCATCAGAAAGGCCTCACCATCAGATACGCTGCATGAAATTTGACTGTGTGCTCAATCGCAGAGTTGACGCATCTGTTTAAATAACAGGTTTTATAACAAAATAATAAGTAGACATTTAAAACATCTTTAAAATAATTATAAAATATTCGATGAATTAATATATGCAAGATTTCTTAGAATCAGAAAGGAAATTATGTATTTCGATAATTTTATCATAATTTTTCAAATGTATGTAAAATTGTACTACCATGTACAATTTTGCTCAATTCAAATGCATCACAATCGCAAACAGATTACGTAAATGAATACCAAAAAACACTTGAATTTTATGTTTATCAGATGATAAATAATCTAAATATAACTAAAATAATTTTTTAAAATACAATGAATTGATGAAAAGAATCTTGCTAGGTGCAAAATAGTACCATATAGAGCAATCATGATTGCTCTATATCAGTGTTTCCCAACCTTTTTTGTGCCGTGCTTCACTCAAGCCTTTCTAAAATTNAAAATCCAGTTGATATTTTGGTCTCATCAAACGAGTTTATAATATTCATTGACCGAATTATTTAAGAATTTGCTTTTTTCTTACAATGTTGGCACCGAAATCTAGTATTGTATTTAAATGGCCCGGAGCAAATAGGTAAAACTCTTGTCGAGTCCATTTTCGAATTGCCCCCCTTAACCATCAAATTGCCCCCCAGTGGGGCGTGGGCATCACGTTGGGAAACACTGCTCTATATGGTACAATTTGTCTTTTGGCAATTCATTATATGGTCACTATACTTGGTCAATTCACTTTATGGTCACTATATTTGGTCAATTCACTATATCATTATCACTATACTGTTTCACTATATGGTAAATTCATCGCTTTGCCTTAAGTTGCTTTGTGATACATTATTTAAATCAAATGTGAAATATTATTTAAATCAAATGATTAAACAGCTAAAAATGATTACAATTATGCAACGAAATATTAGTAATAATTAAATATTGTAAAAATGAATCTTGTTTTGCTCAAAATTGTATAACACAAAACAATCACGGGGGCATCCTGTTTCTTTTTTTCAATTTTAAATTTCTAAAATTTTAACTTATCAAATGATAAACAACTAAAAACCTTTAAAATAGGTTTAAAAAGAAACAAATAATCTCGTTTTGCTCAAAATTGAAACATCAAATGAACACAAATGCATTATTTCCTTTACAATTAATTTATAATATCCCAGTTATAAATAAATCAAATGATTAAACTGTTAAAATTTTTTAAATAAACGTTAAATATAGAATAAATAAAGCAGTTTGCTCATTACTTTTTTATCCACATGTTCATCATGTTTCTCGAGCATCCCTAAATTTTGAAATCTTATATTTTCTAGAGTAAAAATAAAGATGTCCTTCAGCTTTAAGAGGGTAGAAACTTGATCTTCAATATAGATCACTTAAGCGTTCCACCCCTATCATTCACTTTAGAAAATAAATTGTATATTTTTCTTTCGCATTTTTTCCAAACCTGTAGCAGAAAAAAGGAAGAGGGGGAATCTGTTGATTCTTGTAAGAGAGTATTCTGGGGATGATTGTCAGAGGGGAATTCATCAAAAACTTCTTTATTTAAAGAGGAGAGCATCAGTTACATTTTCCTAAACTGTTTTTCACCTGCATTGTTAATTCTGTAAATTATTCTTGATCGTAAATTATAAAAATAGATCGCCGCAAAAGATGAAAAGTAATGGTGGAAGTTTGGAGAATCAACTCAGAATTTTCAAGCTCAAGTAGTAGTAGTAGTAAAAAAAAAAACACCGTATGTGCCACCCCATTAGATACAGCGCGACTTATTTCCGTAAGATTACAAGATTTTGAAATTTTTACTTTTTTTATAATTTTTTTTCCAACTTAATTTAAAATTTGCTCACCTCTTTTCGTAAGTGTTAAGAGGCCTTAAAAACTAAAATTATAAAATAAATGTTGGGGCATTTTTTGATTCAATTTATTTTCATTTTTCCTATATATTTGCAGGATATCCGCACACCTGGAAAGTCATGAATTTTGGTATTAAACAAAATTTGTCATAAAATGTCATGATTTTAACAATTTTTTTAAGAAAGTCATGGATTTAGGTTGCTGAAAAATCTAATTTTTAAAATGGAATTTAAAAAATCATGGTGTTCCCCCCATTTCATGGTGTTCCGAATATCAGAATTTGTAATAAAATCCCCACTCACTGTCATATTTTATTAAAATATAAAATGTTTTTATCATGTTCTTTAAAAGTTATGGTGTTCTTTCAAAAAATGAAAGAAGAAATATCATTTCTAGAGCGAATTATCTTTTAAACTTCTGTGATTTTTGTTATTATTTATTTTTATTTTATCTATTTAAAATTTTAGCTGAAGCAAGCCAGTCATTGGCGAATTTTTTTTAATTCTGAAATGAGAACAGAAAGATCAGGAGTATTTCTTTCCTTTCGTATGAACAAGAAAAGTATCTTTAGAATATAATTCAGCAGAAAAAATTATTTGCTTTTTTTTCCAGCTATTTTATTGCTTCAACCTTTCTTTACTGTTTTTTTAAATTTAAAATCTTTAAATATGAAGATGAAGAGTATAACAGTTTTGGAAAATCTAAATGACTTTTGATCCTTTTTTCGGCAGCTATTGCTACGCATTTCCGCTTGGTTTTTAAAATTTCGGTATTTTAGCACGATATTATTACAAATCGCGAGTAAAGAATCGCTCATTTAGCTAACCACTTTTTGCCGTAGTTATTTGTACTGATTTTATCGCAAATCACATTATTTTTCAATCGTTATTTTGGCAATTATTGCTACACATTTCTACAAGATTTTGGAAGTACCGATATTTTTTATACGTTATTGCGACTTTAATTTCGAATCCTGCATTTAAATACATAAAATTTGATGCTCTTTATTTACGCCAATTTCATTGTAAATATAAAGGGGTTTTGATAAATTGTTTTGGTAGTTATAACTATGCTTTTTCCAGTGATTAAAAAAAAATTCTGATACAGTCAGTACTGCCTATATGGTCACACTCTTATAAGGTCACCCCGCTTACATGGTCAATTTTCTAAAGTCCCGTCTAACTTATTAGAAAACACGTGTTAAAGCTCACCACTTACATGGTCATCCTATTTTTCGAGTTACCGTTTATATGGTCAGTTTCCTTTTTTTTTCTTTTGAAAAAAGATACATTTTAAGACATTTCTTTAGACAGGAAGCCAAGAAAAATTACGAGAAGGTAAACACATTCCTTCGACTCCCGGAGAGAACTGGAATTTCCCCCTCCATTTCGTCACCCTACCCTCTTTTCTCTTTTGCATTCATTGATGACCTTACCTTCTCCTCATTTGACCACTCGCATTCTTTTCCCCGCCCAAGGGCAGAAGGGTCTTTTGATCGTTTGAAATTATCTCTCAGAGCTTGAAAAGGAGTTGAAGTTGAGAAAAAAGAACATTTTTATTGGATTACTGAACGAATAACGTATCCATGCTTTCATTATGGCTTCAAAAAGAAATAATTTAACAATATCGGAAAAAAATTTATTGGTTGAAAAGTTTAAAAAGTCTAATTTTTCAAAAGCTACTTTTGCCAAGGAAAATTCTATACCGCGAACAACTTTAAACAACATTTTAGCAGCCAAACGTAGTTCTCCAGATGTTTCAATTAGCGACTGAGAAAGAAAACGTCAGCGTGTGTCACCTTATGAGAATGTGGAGAAGGCTCTTCTGTCATGGATCAAATATGCACGATCACAAAATGCTCCTATATCCTGGAATATTCTAAAAGAAAAAGCTTTAGAAATAGCTAAAGAACTAGGAGAATCAAATTTTGTTGCAAGCAATGGCTGGATACAGCGATTCAATGCAAGAAATAACCTATTCTTTAAGAAATTGTGCGGAGAAGCTGCTGATTTTGACAACAGTTCTTTAAAAGAATGGAAAGACGTAGTGTTGCGAGATATTCATGAAAGATATGAACCTGCTAACGTGTTCAACGTCGATGAATGTGGACTTTTCTATAGGATCTTACCCGACAGAACCCTTTGCTTCAAAGGAGAAAAATGTGTAGGCGGAAAAAAAAGTAAGGAACGCTTAACAGTTTTGTTATCTGCAAACATGGATGGTTCAGAGAAAATGATTCCTTTGGTGATTGAAAAATTTCTGAAACCGAGATGCATGAAAAATTGTAAATCTTTGCCCCTTTTGTACGATGCCAATTCCAAAGCATGGATGACCCAAACGATCTGGAAAAAAACTCTCAGAAAGTGGGACCTACATTTTTCAAAGAAAAACAGAAAAGTTGCATTGATTGCTGATAACTGCACTGCTCACTGTCCTGTTGAGGGCTTGAAATCGATTGCCTCCAAACAGCACACATGTGTTGCAGCCTCTAAATCAAGGCATAATTCAAAGCTTCAAGTCTATGTATAGAAAGCTTCTTCTATGGGATATGATCACCGCCATCGACAGAAAAGAAGAATTTCACGTTTCAGTTTTGAACGCACTGTTCTATATTGACCAAGTTGAAACATGGTGTCGTTGAAAACTATTGAAAATTGTTTCCGTCACGCGGGGTTACACAGTTCTCCAGACTCTTCGGTATCATTAGAGGACCATGAGGAAGATCTTCCATTAGCTGAATTGGCAGAAAATCTTCGAAAGCAAGACTATGCAATGCCGGGCGTAAATTTGTATTCCCAAATAGACGTTGATGTCCTCACTAATTGTGAAGCAACTGTGGAAGATATTGTATCTAATGTCTTAAATCTGAATGCTGAAGGAAGTGACGATGAGGATGATACTGATTGCAATAAAAAGTCTGTATCGACAGCTGATACTCTTAAGGCTATAGATGACTTGAGGTTTTTTTTGCAAATTCAGATGCAGCAGATGAACATTTGAAAACTATCAGAGACTTAGAGAAATTTGTTTTAACAACCAAGAAGAAGAAACAGACAAGCTTATTGGAATATTTTTTTTGAGCATGTACATATGCTAAGGTAAAGAATTAAATTTTTCTTAAAGTATAAAAATTATTTTTACATTCTTTCTTATTATGCACCTTAATAATTAATTTTGAAACGTTTTTGAAAGTTGAATTATTTGTTTAAAAAATACATTCTGATTCCAGAATATATTCACGCCATATTAACTATACTATATATTTGGTTATCGCATATATGGTCACACCGCTTATATGGTCATAATATTCTGGACCCATGAGCTGACCATATAACCGATACTGACTGTATCTTTAATGCTATAATTTGATAGCACGGGAGTTTTGAATCGCGCATTAAAATAAGTAATTTTTGTACCAATTTTAACATAAATATAAGAAGTTTTTCGAGCTTGTTTTTTTTCGTTATTGCTGCATTTTTACTTGTGATCTGGAATATCCTGATATTTTAGCAGAATATTACAACTCGTGAAATTCTATTTCAAATTTTTTATGTAACTTCAAAAGCAATTACGTATCTTGGCAAAATAAACGCCTTCCCTAAGAAAATAAAAAAATTTAAAAAAGCAAACAAAATGTGTACATTTATATTAAACGCGGTCCCTTTTGCAAAAAAATAATTCAAAACGCCAAATTCACCCAGACAAAATTTACCCAAGCAAAATTCAAAACAAAATTCACCCAACCTATTGTTTTTGTTGTCACATGATTCAAAAGTCACATATCGCAATTCGTGTTTACGCATTTTAAAAATCCTGCGTTTTGATTCTTCTAGGTAATTTAAGTCACATATCGTAATTCGTATTTACGCTATCTCAAAATTACACATTGCATCTCGTATTAACGTTAACGAGATTTAAAAATCCTCCATCACGATTTATATTCACGAGATTTAACATCACATATAGCGATCTATGTTCTGGCGTTTAAAATACCATACGTTGTTACTTTCTCTCAATTCAAAAATCATACATCGAGATTCGTATTCACGCTATTTAAAAACCACGTATCGTGATTCATATTCACGTATTTTAAAAATCATACGTAGTGAGTTGTCTTTTCGTAATTTAACACATCTCGATCCGTATTCGCACGATTTGAAAACCACTCATCGCGTTTCTAATTTACGAAATTTAAAAATCATATATAGCAATTCGTTTTCATGCAATTTAAAAATAGCGTATTAACTCAATTTAAAAATCAGGAAAAGAATACTACCATTTAGGACAGATTCCAAAACTGATAGTCATTTGCCCTAAGCTTAATACTACCCACAACAACAGCTTCTGTCGGAAGACTGTTTTCTGGAATGAATTTGGCCTGTTCAAAATTACAGAGCAGTCTTTAAACAAAATCATTGAATTTCCATTTAATGGTTTGAAAAAGGTATCACATGATCGAGAGATAAAATTATCACAATATTTAAGAACTTTGCAAATTGCAGGATAACCATTAAGAAATTTTTTAAACCATTTTCTACCTACTTAGACCATTTTATATCATTTATGATCATATGCTGGTAATTGATTTGTATATCATAAAATTTTAATTTTAAAAAATGTAATTAAGATAAGTTTTGAAAAGTAATGTAAATTTTATTAATTGTTAATATATATGTGTATAAATTGTAAAAGTGTCATGTTAAAAAAATATTCGTCATAAAAATTTCTAAACAAGTATCTTAATAGTTTTTTATGATTAAGAAAAATAGTTCCTTCAAAATTAATTTTTTTCCTTTCCTTTTCTTCCCTCTTTCAACCCCTGCCTCTTATAATTAATTTAAAATAAATGTTTTAAAGTATGTTCCCTATTTAATGATAAATCCTATTTTTCACTGAGAAGGTTTTGTTTTAATTTTAATCATTTTCAACCCTATAAACTTTTTTTAAATCAAAGTAAATTGCATTTATTTTAATTACTAGAATTTTTTTTTAAATTTAATTTTATGAACAAATATTTTAATATTAAAATTTTTGTTTAAATGGACTTTTGTATCATGTAATATGATAAAAAAAAACATGAATTTTTCCATAATTTTTAATTATTTCAATTATCTAAAAAAAATTTCTGATAAATTTATTCTGATTTTCTGATTCTGTTTTTTTTCTTTCTTCCTAAGTAATCAGTTTTGCAGTTTCTAATTTTAAACATTTAAAATTATTTAATTTTATGCAAAGATATTTCAAGGTTAACTGACAAAAAGAATTTAGTGCCAAGAACAATGATGTTTATATAACAATTACTACCTGCAATTGCTGTCAATATGTCTGTTTCTATACTTTGGCATGCGACCCTTCATTGGCCAATCTGCTCTGCATGTGGCCCTTAACTCAAAAAAAGGTTGTGCACCCCTAGGTTATACCTATCATTTCAATTTATGTTATTATAGTGCTTTTTAAAATTTCTTATTACGTTTTTGTTGGAGAAAATAGTAGCTTCGTTAAGTCATGAAAAATTCTAGGAATTAGTCATGAAAAGTCATGAATTTGAAAATCTGAAATGTTGCTGATACCCTGTATTTATTTTAATGCAGGCAGTTTTTAATCTACTTAAATATTGTGATATAATTATTGTTTTAGTTATTATAATTATTGTTTGATGTAGAATTGTACTTTGAATTTTCTTAAATTCAATTCCTTGCTTTGATTTTGCAAAAACTGATATCTTTTCTTTCATAATTCTGTGACAAAATATGGTAACTTAAATGTGTTTTTAGATCACATGTCTATGGGTGCTCTTGGTGACAGCTTCTACGAATACCTTTTGAAGTCTTGGATTCAGTCGAATGGAGAAGATGTTCTGGCGCTCCAGATGTTCCAAGAACTTTCTGAAGTAAATTAGTCTTTCTTTTGTTTCATGCAGAGATAGGACATTTCGATTATCTGACACTAAAAAGGCAACAAAAAAAGAGCAGCCTTAAATTTATTTCCCATAGATCGAATTATTAATGATGAAGCTGTTCTAAACATTTGAAAGACTTACGCGATAAGAGTGCAGTGCTCTTTTCAATTTAGAAGCAGTTTAAGAAAGAGGGAGAAAAAACTTGTAAAAGTTTCTCGAGACAATTAATATGGGTAGATGATGATGCATTAAGTCAGTCATATCAGGAATCCTGAGCGTTAAAAAAAAAAAAATTCTGATGAATTAATAGATTCAACCACAAAAGCATTTTCATCAACTGATGCATAAACATGATGTTTGAAGTGTTTTCCTCAAACTAAAATAAATTAGCATCAAGATATAGTCTTTTTATCAGCAAAATGGAATAATATATATATATATTTTTTTGAATGCTTGTAAAATATTTGATAGACGCAGAAAATTTTAGTTTCAGAAATTTTGAGAATAGCATTTGCGATGGGATCAATAAAACAAGACGATGCATGAGGGAAAACCAAGGATGCTGGAGCAATGGATCGCTGTAATATTGTTGGGATTGTAAGAAATCAGAAAAAGTGAATTTGAAGTTTGTTTTGTCCTTGACAATAACTTTCAAAAAATTAAAGTGAATAGTTTCTACCTTTTTGTTTGATTTGTAAACTGAATAATGATGCATTTTTCCACCTATCCCCATTAAAGTCTAGAACTGAGAGATATGTCTAAAGTGTTTACTAAGAAAAGCCTATATAAATGTTTAAAATATGTAAAAGCTCTTTTTAACAGTCTTAAAAGAATCATGTGTGTATACAATGATGGTTACAACTTCTTTCATTAAATATATTTTAATCTAATACTTGGATCGAAAAAAATTTTTTAAATCCAAAAGGAAATGAACATTTTAAATATATGCTGGTCGATTTATTTCTTAGGTAACTGTACTGATATATAAATAGACATTCAGTTCTAATGCTGTTATTTGGTAATTTTGATGGTATTAATTGTGTAATGATGTTTAAAAAAGAGTTCTTAGTGTTTAGTAAGGAAATGAATTATTTAAATAGTTAAAAGGCATTGATCATGTAGAAAATCATTCATTATTTCATATGTGTCATCTTTCAACAGGCAATTAATGATAAGCTTGTTCAAACTTCAAAAAGTGGCATGAAGTATTTAGCTGATTTAAAATATGACAGAATTGAGCATAAAATGGATCATCTTGCTTGCTTTGCTGGTAAGTGATTCAGTTTCACTTTTAAAACACAAGTAAAACTATTTGTTAATGCATGAATATAACCAATTATATACATAAAGTAACAAATAAACAAGTATTGAAGATTTCTGATTGGAGTCCATAAAAGCGTTTATTTTTATTTACTTTTATAAGAGCTTTTTAATTGTACTTTTGAGAAATCTAAGTTGTCTTTCATTCTTGACCATCAAAAGCAAACTTGGAGTTTGTTTAGTAAGAAGAAATTTTTTTTTATAATTTTTAATTCAAATTGCTCACTACTGCCAGATTTCTGCTTAATTGTATTCAAAGATAATCTTTTGATCTAATTATTTTTTGAATTTAGATCTTAAATACTATGTATTAAATGAAACTTTATATGATTTAAAGGATATCTTAAATATGTTTTATTATTGTTATTTTAAATTTGGTTTATTCAAAAAGCAAGAACTGAAATTCCTCCTGTGCTGAGAAATCAGCCTTTTACACTCTAAAGATCACTTGTCAGAGGAAGGTTATATCTTCTTCATGATTTTGTTTGAAAAAGAATGTGATTTATGGAAAATTGTTTGTCAGGCAGGTAAAAAAATTGTAGATTTAGCAGTCAACAATAATGAAATCGAATATTCCATTAAATTTCTTTAAAAGAGTTATTTGGAATAAACATTGTTTTCAGATGTGTGTGTTTAAAAACAATTTTTGTGCATTTTAGGTGGCTTCTTTGCAATTGGGTCCGAGTACATGCCTCCCAACCGTAAAGAGTACTTCTTGCAACTGGGCAAAGATTTAACTCACACCTGTCATGAATCATATGACAGAACTGGTTAGTATGTACATACTCACTTATGTACTGGTCCCTCTTTTTATTGCATACTTTTGATTATAAGTCTTGAGTTACTCATTATTTAAAATTTTTCACTCTTCTCTCAATATTATTCAGACCCAAAACCTATATGTATAAATGTATTAAAAAAAAAATTAGTTTTTTATATACATAAAAGATTTTTCAAATAGTAAATTAACAGTTTCCTCCCTATTTAGAATATCGGCAGTATGATAATACAGGGGTGCAGAAAATTCTGAGCCCAATATTTCCCCAGAACATAGTTTTTATGGCATGAAATTTCTCCAAAATTAGAGAGTTTTATTTTTTAGATACTATAACTGTTTCGAAATTCTTTCAGAGAGTAATGTTTTGCATATTGTAAAAAAATTTTTGTTTATCATTTTTTTTTAACAGAAAGAAAATTTATTTCATAAACTTAAGGAATTAAAACTGATAAATAAACAAACTGACATATAAAGTTATATTTGTAGTAATTCATGTAACAAAAAATTTTACTACAAAATTTTCTTGTAATTTGTTCTCTTTTTAATTGGACAAAAAATTTCATCAGAGCTGCCTGAATTGCCTCCAAACCTTGTTAGCGCAATCATACTCATTTTGCAGCCCTGTGATAAAATTGATTTCTTTTTTATCGAGGAAATTAAAGTAGGGCTGAAAAAAAGTTATGAAAAGCTAGATTTAAAAAATAAAAAAAACTGAGAAAAACTTAATTTCATCTCAAGACCTGGAATGTTGTGAAATCCCCCCCCCCCTATCAAATCTTTAAAAAAACACAAGTATTTCATGCAAAATGATATTAAAGGTAAAAACAGGCAATCAATTGCTAAATTATCTAAATCCTTCTTTTATGCTTATAGCATTTCTATAGATGAGAGATTGCAATTGAATACAAGTGTCTTAAGAAAACTCAAAACTTCTATATTCACATTTTAAAAATAGTGTTTTAAAAAAAATTTTAGAGGGAAATTAATTATATCAATCCACATTTTATGGCTGACTTACTGGTTTCGTCTCCAGCCCTCCCAGAAGTTGGAGGGCTAAACTTAGAGTTAAAATTTTTTCTTACTAGTCCTATTTTCTGACCTGATGACCTATGTTTGTTGCAGTGCTGGAAAGCCAATGGTATTGTAGTAATTTTATGTGTAGTTCAATAACGTGATGATTGAACTTTGGGATCATTCACTAATCTAGGTTTAGGGCAGGTAGTGTTAAAGGTTTATCACTTTGTAGTTTTCATCTCCCTTATTGATTAAGTAATATAAAATCTAATTAAAAGTCTAAATTAATAAAATTTGTCTACAGGGGACCATCCACAAATCGCACAAAGTACCCAAGTCATCTTTTTTTTATATCTTACTGGCTTTGTAATTTTCATAAATTTCAGTATGCTTGAGTTATTTTATGAAAAAGGAAAAAAAAATCCTCAATGGTTCAATTTTTATAAAATTTGAACTTGGCAATCTTTCATATTTTAAGCATATGAAATAACAAATCTAAAAATGATTTAAATTTATCATTTCAAAAAGTTTAAATAATTTCTATATCACTTTATTTTAAAAAAATTGATGCAAAGATTTTAATGATCACAGAATTAACAAAATATTTAATTAAGGGGGTACCCTAGATATGTACTTCATAAATTTTAAAGCTTGGTAATTTTTGCAAATTTAAGCATGTATGATTGTATTGAATTAACAATTCAATAATTAATCATGGTGAATATCATTTTTAAAAATTGCTTAAATATGCTTATTTTTGTTTTTTAAAAAGCCCTGAAAGGTGTTTTTTTTTTTCATTCTGTGTTTTTTTAAAAACACAATAGTGCTTAATTTTCCCTTTTGAAAAATGAGATTTTTTTTTGTTACCATGTTGATTTTTGCCACGTATTATGCAAAAGTATGCTTTTCACATTGTTCTATTCAACGTTTTCACGATTCATTTCAGTGTACCCTCGGTCTCTAGCGTATGACAGTGCCAATTATTTTACATGTTTGATGAAATACTTGCAAATCCATATGTGCGTCTACAGAGCTGGGTTCGGAGAGATTATTACCTTTTCCCGTGCAACTCTGCTGCATTTTGCAAGATATTCTCAATTTCAGACTTCATTTTCCACCCTCTGATATCGAACCAAAAATCTCTTGATCATTTTATAACAGCTGATATAATAAAAAAAATAAAGAGTTCTTTGTCAGTAACTAGTTATTTTCTCATGATCATCTAAAGTCTTTCAAAATTATTTTGCATTTTGTTAATGTATATAGTGCTTAATACTTTTTGAGTGCTTAAGAGGTGCTTATTTTTTTGTTGAAAGATTTTAATGAAAGTTTTACAGGGCCATTCAATAATTTGCATATAATGCGATTTTATGTTTATGTTCCTTTTCTGCTTAATTCTTAACAACTCTTTCCTTATCTTAATCCATTAGGCACCAAAGCTCTCACTATAAGAACAACTATTCTTTATTTTTTTTATTTTCCCTTCATAGATTAATTTATATTCTATTAATGTATGAATTAAATATAAACTTAAAATCTGACATTAATTTTTATGAATATGTAAAATATGTATTAAGTATTTAAACTTTAAAATGAAAGCAAGCAGATTGAGAAAATTGTGAATTTTTTTTCCCATTCACTTTTTTGAGTGCAATCTTTAAAAATAATTGCGGAAAATCGAAATAGATCATCTTCAATACCTATCAAAAGTTGATTTAAATAATTTGTTACTAGTAGTTGATAATGACCTCTCTGTTGTGTGATTTCCATGTGGAAGTTTGGGAACAAGCAATAAAAATAAGACTAATAATTTTTTGTTGCAAAATATTTCATTCTTTTTTACGTGTCCATTATTAAGTGCAATAATTTAAAAAAATATTGTCATTTGACTGAGCGGCATCTAATTGGTTAGCATATCTGTTAAGCCATGAGGATAGTGGATCCTAAAATTATCTTGACTTTATTTTATGGGAAAAAGTGCGCGAAAATCAAATACATTCTTTCACTTAGCAAGTTACACTGAAAAGTTCACAATGGCGCTATTCTAAGAGATACTCTTCAGGAACTCAAAATGTTGAGCTGAAAATTTTTGTAACATAAATATAGGGATAATGATTTCTCTTCAACTTTTTTAAAAATATTTAACTGATAGGCCCTAAAAAAACCCCTACCCTCACTCCAACGAATTCAGATAACAAGTGAATGCATACATGCTAACTGAAGCTGAGGAGCAACAGTTGTCAAGTTATAGATAAACAATACAGCTTAAAATAATGCCACGTTATTAACATTAAATTTTAAATAATCTGGCTACAAAGTAATCCCCGGAAAAAACGTCTGAATTCAATATAACCCTGTAATCGAAATATTTTTGTGGTAAAAGAATAAAGGAGCTTCAAGAAAGAAAAGATAAAAGATAAATTTTGATATTTGTTTCCTAGCAACACTGAATTAATGAGCTATACACAAGTTATAAATTGTTAATATAAGTTATGTTTTATATTGAATAAAAAGTTATCTGTTATATTGATTTAAAATAAATAATAATAGTATTCATTTTTTATAAAATGGGATAAAAATTAAATGATTGATTTAATTTAATTATAGCAGGATTAGAAATAATTAAAAAAATTAAATTTATGAAATGAAGGAAATATAAAAGATAGGAAATATGTTATGCCAAAAATAGCGTCACAACCTATGCCTATAATAGCATCATAGATATTAACCTTCCGTTAGTCGCGCGCACCTCACAGGTGCATCCCTACTGCACTTTCACCTCCTTTGCCGTCAATAGATTTTTCCGGGGGTCGAGCCTAATGTTATGTTCCTAACTTTGGATTACTCAAATGTCCATGCAAAACCGACCTTAGAACATGTCGATGGAGAGTTGGAACCGCTCAAATCACCCTTCTGGTGCAGCGCGACCATTGACGCAAGTATTATGGATATAATATTTTTATGAATTAAAAATATATATTTTATCTCATTTTCTGTCCTACTCAACGTAGCAGGTATAAATGGTCAAGTTATATACACAGAAAATGGTTACGGAGTAAAAAACCGCAGAACCTTCTTGCGTTAATTGGTTGAACATCTTGTGATGGAGGAAGAGATCCGACGCGGGAGCAAGAAAAATTTATCTTCGGTACTTCGGTAAATAAGTTTTTTGATATTTATCTCTCTAAAGAGTCTTAAATTGGTAACAATTAACTATTTAAACTAGACTAAATTTCATTTGGCTTTCAAAAAATCAGAAACACCTCACAGGTGCAACGCGATTAACCATGTCGGAAACAAGTGCGCGACTAACGGAAGGTTAATAGTATGAAAAATAGATTATTGTTATAATTATTTTAAGTCACGTATTCTGATAAACTTTTTTCCATACTAATTATACTGAGCTCAATTACCCAACATTTTTGTTTCTTATGCAATTAAAATGACCTCGCTTTTAAGGTAATCGCTATATACTTCAAAATGTTATGTGTAGCTTTGTCTAAAAACTTGAAAAAAAATTTTAATGTAGAAAGATTATATTTTTTGTTCTTATTATTTAGAATCTAAAGCCTAACAAATTATCTTAATAATTTATTTTTATATCATATTTTAAATGGATTATCATTTATTTTTTTAGAGAATCAGATAATTTAAATGTTTAGTTTTAATAGTTCAATGTAAATCATAGGCATTAGTTAATTTACTTTTCCAATTTTTTTATTTTTTATTATTATTTAAAAAAATTTTTTTTAATCTTAAGAGTAATAAAATATAATTCATTTTTTGTTAAATATAAATTTTGTTTTGCAAATGGACCTGGAAAAGTGAAGGGGGAAATTTCTCCTAATTAAGTATGAACCCTATAAAGTAAAAATCATCATAAACTTTTCAGCATTATTATTTAATCTATTTTAAAACACCTCTGAGGCCTTTTTCACTCTTTACTCTTGCTTCTACTATTACTTTGACTCATTTTGATATGTTTTGCAAGAGGGGAAAAAAAACTTCTCGCTTCCTTTTGCAAAACACTGCAAATATTAGTCATATTTGAATCAAATGTTGATGATCAAAGAGTCAGTCTTTTTAAGTTTTAAGATTCTGTTGCCAAAAAAAGGGGGAAATTATACTTGAGATTGAATTTTATCTTTTCAATAGTGTTGAAAAAATGGATCTAGGTCGGATTTAGGGTTATTAATATTCATCTTCATTAACCTTCTAATTTTGAGTTTAACCCAGAAAACAAGGGAACCTCGAAGAGACATAGAATCAAACAAAACACTTATTTTACAGAATTAGAAGAAAACTTGCTATACTTACTTCTTTAAATACACTAATATGCTGAAAACTCTTGTTATATTTTATTGAACTGCGAAAGGTGAATATTGAAAAAAAGCTTTAAAAATGTTTTTTTTTTTTTCTCAGCTACAAAATTAGGCCCTGAATCATTCCGTTTCTCTGATGCAAGTGAGGCAAGAGCCCTGAAACAAAATGAGAAATACTACATTCAGAGGCCTGAAGTCATTGAGAGTTATTTTGTTCTTTGGAGAGTCACTAAAGACCCAAAGTACAGGCAGTGGGGATGGGAGGCTGCTCAGGTAAGTGTTTTTAAATAATTGATCTTCCAAAGTATTTTAATATAGAACATTTAACTTACCACGTTTTTCAGTGGTGATAATTGGTCATGAGATCTGGAAAAATGGTCTTAGATTTGAATATTTTAACTCAAAACTTACTTTAAAAAATATAGCAGGTAAAAAAAAATTAAATTTTTTCTCCTAAGGATGTGAATGAAATAAAGTTAAACGAGAATCATATTTTAATTAAAATAGAATATTTCACTTTAGGAACTTGAGGAAGTATTTGCAGTTAATTAAGATGGAATGTAAAATAACTTTTAAACAAATTATTATTATTCTATCACAACAATACTATAATAATAATAAAGCACTTAATTTTTTATATTTATGAATAATTTTTTTAATGGCTTAAATAGCAAATAATAATATCAAATGATTTTGTGTAAAATGATAATTTGTATTATTAAAAACAAAAGAAAATGACTAAGACTTCCCAGCTATAAAAATTTTTTGTGCAAGAAAAGTAAGAATGTTGATTTACTATGATATTGGTTAACATTTTTCAATTGCAACTTTCCTAACTGTTTTAATAATGTAAGATTTGTACGGAATTACAAAGTATAAAGGATTTTTCCGTAGAAAAAAAGGTTACTTTTAAGTGTACTCAACATTTAATAAATAGTTTTTTCTGTAGCTTGGGCATTTTTTTGCTATAAACTCATAAATATTCAATATAAAGCAAAATTTTTGGAGAAATTTAAGATTAATTAAAAAATTGTTGTTTTTAAATTTAAAAAAAAAATGCTCAAGATGTGAGTATTTAATCTAGTTCTTTTATACTGTGTATGCGCAGAAAAAAATTTAAAAAAGTTTTTTATAATTTTATAGGAAATCGTATTTGACAACTAATGGTAAAAGCTTTCTTTTAATATCTTAATTCAAAAAGTTTCAAACAATTTTCTAAGTAGTTTTTGTACTTTTTAAAAGATAAGCTGAAAACCATAAGGGGTTATCCACATACTTCTTCTTGTACTATTAAACAAGATTTATTAAAAATGAGACACACCCCATAAAAGTGTGTTTTCTTTTGCATATTTTCTTTCTCAAAGTTTAGTTTCCGGACGAATATTGTCATTTGTTATTAAATTTTGACTTATGATGCAAAATTGAATTTGTGAAAACCCCTGATTGTTTGAGCTTTCTTTTGAAAAGTACAAAAACTTCTTAAAAATTTCTTGAAACCTTTTCAAATATCCTAATAAATTCTTTTATATGTTGCCAAATACAATTCACTGCAAAATTATAAAGAAACTTTTTAACAATTTTTCAGTACATGTGCTAGTATAAAGGAACTAGCTTGAATACTTATAACTTGTGCAGTTTTTAACGAACTTTTTCAAACTTTTAAATCGACAATTTTGTAATTAATCTTAAATTTCTCCAAAAATTTTGTTTAATTCCTTTGAATATATATAAAGTTATAATAAAAATGTGAGAAAAATTAATTTTTTATGAAAATGTCCAAATCTCTATAATTATTTACTTTAGGTTTACAAAACTTTGTGTAATTATTGAAAATAACAGCTAAAGTAATCAATACAAGTTCAAAATGAAGATAAAACAAAGGAAAATTACTGACTAATGAAAAAAGGGGGAAAGAAAGTAAATAATAAATATAAAAACTGGAGGGAAAAAAAGGGTAGAATTCTTATAAAAAAATCCAGAAAATAAAAGATATAATCTTTTCATCAGCCCACACGATTATATCCGCAAAAGAGAGTGCTTTTTTATTTTTATTATTTATTTTATTCCCCCCCTTTTTCCATTAGTCTGTAATTTTCCTTTGTTTTATCTTCATTTTGAACTTATTTTATGAGTTCTATTTACTTGCAGCTACTGCGCAATAAATGAAACTTATTGTTTTTCTGAATTTTCTTCGTGTTTTTTGTATTTATTTATTATGCTATATATATATNATGTATAATATATATATATAATATAATATATATTACCAAATGTTTGACATATTAGTGTCATGTTTGAATTCTTATTAGTTTTAAGTCAAGAAAGATTATCCAATTTTCACCTCATATGCTCCCCCATCCCCTACTTTAAAGCTTAAATGTATTAAAATCTTTTATCTGATGGATATCAATACTTTACTTTAAGGCTATTGACAAGCACTGTCGCGTTGATGGAGGTTTTTCAGGCCTGAAAAATGTTTACATGTTGGACAGTGCAAAAGATGACGTTCAACAGAGTTTTTTCCTGGCAGAAACCTTGAAGTATCTCTACCTTCTTTTCTCTGATGATGACCTCATCCCGCTTGATGCATGGGTTTTAAACACAGAAGCTCATCCATTGCCTGTCAAGGGAAAGAATCCAGCCTATAAAATGGCCAGGTGATAAACACACAAAAAAAAATTCTTTGAACCATTTGTTGCCAGCTGAAAAAGAATCCAGTCATTAAGTATCAAATGTATTTTAGAAATTGTTTTATGTACTTTTTGTTGAATTGCATTCAACATTCTTTATGCCTGACCAGATAATGTGTTGTTTTAGTCCAAGTTACTGGTGACCTTATGCAAAAGAATTAATTTCAGTTCAATTATTTGTTCAGTGTCTTATTTGATTTAAAAAATAGACATTTCAAATTATTTGAAAACATTTTGAAGGACTTTAAAACCTGCTTTTTGATAATTATAAATATGAAGTATTTTAATGGTATTTGTATCAGATAAATACTTCTCTCTCAAAATCTATGGGTTGTCAGCTGCATTGAAAAATATGTTTATTTATACAAATACATTGTGTTTTTATATAAAATATTATATTTACTTATTTAACATCCCTGCAAGAGAATTTGAAAACAATATATGTTGTTTACTTTTATATTATATACTAAGTTTTACAAACTTAGAACTCAGTGTCATAAAATTATTGCTTTAAATGTGTCAAACTTATAAAAAAAAATTATTATTATTGCATTTTTTCCCTTAAACTTTTCTTTTTTTGGAAGTAAAAGGGAAACGGGATTGCTTTGTTAAGTTTTCTAACAACTGATATCAGTTTTTTTTCTCTTTAAAAAAAAACTTTAAAGTTAATTTGTCAATTAAAATACTGTTTTTATATTTTCTCATGGGTGCTACAAAAATGGTTAAAGGTAAATTGTAAACTATTCATGTCTGTGATCAAAATTCATTGAGAAATCCTATCTGTAATTGATATTCTTAGTCTGAATGTACAAATTGATTCTATGTTAGTCGTTTAGTAGCTTATTTATTTTTTAATTGTTTTGGAATTCTGATGTTTTCATTTGCCTATTCTTCTGTAGTCACACTTTGCTAACATTTAAATTAGCAAAAAGTAATTGCAGTATTAACACTTGGTTTCTAAAAAATTTTCTTAGAATGTAACCTTTTATGCTAATAGGAAATTTATTATTGTACTTGCAAATGCCTCATTATTTGCAAAAGAAATTACACAACAATTATTATTTTTATGAATTAAAAGCACATTTTATTGATTGTTTATCCATTAATTTTTTTTATAGTTCGAATTTTAAAAGGTATATTCTTAAAAAGTAAAATAAAATTCTTTGTCGTTTATATGTGGCAAACTAAATGTAACTGCATTAAGTAACTTTTTTTTGTTTAAAAGTAAAGTTATCTTTCCTTTGTCTAAAACTAGTGATCATTTATTTTGTGAATATAAAATATAAAGATAAAATAAAATAAAAATAACATTGCATGTTTAACATTGGCACCCATTGTACATTTAATTTTGAAAATACAAATAAGTTGCCCCCGATTCCTGAAAAAACAAGTTTTCTATTTGTTTTTCACACACATAGAGAATATACCATTATGTATTTTTTAAAGATATGTGTGCTTGGCTTCATTATTTGCACTAACCTTTGAAATTTTTGACATTCCACTAGTGTTACTTCAATTGAACCTTAAAAGTTAGAAATAATAAATCTGTGTTTTTGTACTTAGCGTTCATACCTTGTACTAAATTGCTCACATTAAAAACTAAGCAGGGGACCAATTATTTATTTCCATTAATATTTGTAGACACATGACCTTAACTAGAGTTTGTATTCTGTTGAAATTTCTATTCATAAAACTTATAGCATACAACTAAATGACTGAATATTGTAGTATGAAAAATTGTTATACATTTGTAAACACTTCTTATGGGCTCAGTCAGAAATTCATTAATGTCTTCCTGTTTAACCTTTCTGTTTGAAAGAATGCAAAATTCAATCTCTCTGCATTTTTCCTTTTCACTCGTTAACGTTCACAGTTTGCCAAGAGCTATTTCCAAAGTTTTCCATCCCATTTACAGATCTGGCATGTCATGAAAACTTTTCCAACCTTTACTCCTATCATTCAAAGCAAGTTTAACCAAAATTTAAGCTTGTGTTGATTAGCTTATTTATGTATCATGGTAGATGGTCTGGTTCTATAACTTTGAGGTGACTTGTTTACCCAGGCTATTGAGATCTGAAAACAGCCTGTTTTTCAGGCTTTCTGTAATAATGTTATAGAATTCACTTCTACCACAATTTTTCTAAAAATTTTCTCCTTTACTTAATATTATTTACATGTAAGGGAATTCTTTCCAGGGTTAAGTGGCAAGTTAGAACTAAATACTTTTTAAGAAAACGCAACATTTCAGTTGACATAATTAAGACTAATCAAGGATAGACTCTTAATTAGTTGATAAAAAAGCCAGGTGGTGAATTCTTGGAGAATTGCTTTTTTTTTTCTTCTTTTTTTAAGGAATTTACTAATCTAATATGTATCGTACAGTTTATATACATACTTCTAAATCTCTTGTGATTGCGTTTAAATTCTTTGAAGTAAAAAATTTTTAGGTGTTATCCTAGTTAAATAATTTAATTTTTTTTAAACAAAATTATCAAAATTTTGTTTAAATAAAAATTATCAAAATACTTTTTTCATTATCCAAAAAAAAAAGCTATTATTTCCATAAAAAATAAACTATAGATTCAAATCTCATTTGAGATTTTAAACTATTTAATTTCAAGAATTATAAACAAATTTTATAAAATATTGTCAAGAGGATAAATTTTTATTGAGTGATCAACACCTATAAAATAATTTTTCTTTATGTTTGTATTCATTTTGTTAACTTTTTAAAAAAATTTCAATTAACATTTGCCAATCCCCCCCCCCTCTAAGTTTTGCACGAATGTCATCTGAATCATGTACAAAGTTGGTAAGTTTTTTAAATATACTTAGAATATTTTTGCTAAATTAACAATTTGCAGTAGCGCATACCTGTGACTGGATTCCTTTTTGTTTGAAGCAGGTTCATTTCTTTTTTTTTTTTAAACAACAACTTATTTCTATTGATGCTACATTATTTTCATAGTTGCCTTTAATGTGTTCATATTGAACATAATAGTAATTCATCCAGTACATATATTAATTACACATAATATGTAATATATTCATTTCATAACAATCTGTTTTATGTTCTTGAATTGAACATAGTCTTAGGCTTGATTCTCTGTAAATGAAACAAAACAAACTTTTTTTTAACTCATTTATTGATCCTCTTTCTAATGTCACAGTACTTTATCTGACTTAAGCAAAGAGTCAAAGCATCATTATATCAATTGTTGTAAAATTATTGTGAATGAGAAATAATTTATTCACTCATTTTATTAGTGGTAAAGTTTTTTTTCTTTCTTGATTTCAAACACATTCTTGTAGTAAAGTGAATTGACCACAAGTTTCTGAAATATAGCACAGTCGAGTGCAGTTAATCTTAATGTCCTTAACCATATTGTTTAAACTGCATCTACTAAAGGCCATTTGTTTTGCCTTCTCATTTTTGATATTTGAACAAAATCCATTTTAATCTATAAATTCTCTGTAAGAGTAGAAGACACTTGGTGACCTTAGAAGAAGGCATTGATTCTGCCTGTGAGAATGGGAAGTAGAAGAAAGCATTATAAGTTTCTTTTTTCAAGAATTAGAAAGCAGAGGAGTTAGTTTCATTTACTTTTGAAACACATGTTAGAGTACTGTGTCTATTTTTTATAATATGTATTTTAGGTTTATAAGAGGTATTTTCAAACATGCCTGGAAAATACATAGGTATTATGCTAATATTACAAAAAGAAATTGACATTGAAGGAAAAAAAGCAAAATGGCAAATACATAGTGCACATTGTCATTATCGCGTGAACTGTATCAAAAAATAATAAATTAGTGATTTGCTTTTAAAATTAGTATCAGTTGTATAGATAGACCCGCTCTGTATTAGTTATGGTACATTTTTTTCTTCAAAGTTTGTTGATTACCCAAATTTTCAGGTGACTAGATCAGCCTCAATCCTGATGATCGACGCTCCACTGTATTAGCACAAAAAAGAGGCCGTCAACGTTGTAGGGATGGCGATTGCTCTGCAATTTTTTTTTAATTAAATGGCTGTTTGAAACTACAAGTTTCGAATTTATTTTACAACTTATGGGTGAATTTTTCACTAACTCAAATTTTTACTTAGCCCATTCAATTTATACTTTTTCTCTAACTTCCTCTATTCTTGTAGGATACTTTAGATTTTTTTATATCACTTTCATTTGTCATAAAAAAAATTTAATGTTCAATATTATTTTAAAAAATATCGACTTAAAAAATGCATTATTGAGTTCAACTAGTTACCACATGTGCCTGCCTTTAGAGAAACTCTATTAGTTTGTTCCATGTGAATGTGCATGATGAAAGTTGTATTGTTGTTTAAAGTGTGATTTATTTAAAGTGTCCACTCTAATTAAAGTTCATTGATATTTATAATTTTAGAAGCTTCTGACATTCCGAAGTGAAGATTTAAAGTGTGCAGAATAAATATATACTGAAAATGTTGTTGATGGTGCAATTTGAAATTTTTTTTTCATAGAGAATGCTTATAATATTGTCTAATATACATGCAGCAAAAAAAAAAAAAAAAAATATTATGAAGTATAACTGCAATTTTTTTCTTTTCATAAATTTTTCACATTTGAAGACTTTAAAAAGAAGTTGAAATGACATTTCAAAGAAGGGGAGGAAAATTAATCAGAAGTTATTAAAATATCTGTTACTACTGAAACTAAATGATGTGCATTTTACTCTTTTACTTCAGGTCTATTTCAATGCAAATATATATATATATATACTTGTATTTTAACTTTTTTCAATGTCTACTCTCCAGTTATTTTTTAAAGTTTATAATATCAAAGTAATCAACCTTTTTCTAGAAGTTTAATAAAAAAATTTCTATTTAAAAAAATATCAAAATTTTGACTTTTGTTGCATCTGAGAAGAGTACTTTAACTGCAGACTTTAAAATGCTTTCAAAAACTGCAATCTTTTCCATTTGTGTTTTTAAAAAATTGTTATAAAAGCTTTCCTATCGTGATTGACATCAATGTTATTTTCAGTCATTATTACAAGCATTTTAAAATCTCAAGTTGGCTGCCAGTTTTTAAATTGTAACCATCAAAGATGATAGGTTGCAATGGAAGGGTAAAAAATTGTTCATTGTTGTTTATATAAATTTATATATATAAGTAAGTGTTTCAAAAATTTTGTTACATTGTTTTATTCTTGTAAATAATGACAGTGTATTTTAATATTTTGTTTCCAATAATGCCCTTTGCTTTTTTTTTTCTTTTTTAAAAAAATGTCTTATTTAGAGGAGAGTGTGAATGTGATAAGGATGTTGTTTTTTTTAAAAGGATTCTTATAATGCAGATTTAATTGTTGATTTAAAAATGTGTTTTGTGATTATTTATTTTATATTGGAAGTGTAAATTTGTAAATAGGAAAGTGAACATATAGATTTATTTGAAGCTGGGATTAAAGTAAATAAAGAGTTTCCAAATACATTGTTTGTGTCATTTCTCTGAAAAACAGTATTGGGAGGTTTATCCAAGGGGAAGACAACCTTCCCAGGGGTAAGAAAACTTAGTCACTGGTCTAAATGTTCAGAAAGTACAATATGTTACCAGTCCAAACACATTTCCACCGGTCTGTTTCCATGTCTCTGTTAAATTTTATATAAAAATAAAGTTAATAAAATGGATTTAAGTAAGAGAATTGAACATCATAAAAAGTCTGATAAAAGCTTTCTCGAATTTCTATTTGCATTTTGTTATTATATTTCTTATGCACAAATAACTCACTTCTTTTAAGAAGAAGTAGAAGCAAAGATAAACGGAATTAGTAATTAATAGAAGACGGATGCAATAACAAAAATTAAAATTTTCAGATTTTAGCAAAACCAAGTTAACTTCATCAACTAACAAAGCATATATTTGTTGCTCAAATAAAATGATCGATTCAAGGCAAACCTATAGTATAAAGAATATTATTTATTTTAAATTTATAGTTAAAATATTACAGTAAATTATTAAAATTGAGAAAATAATAAAAATTATAAAACAAAACCCCTCTTTGTTATAGACTTAGTTTTACATACTTGAATGAAAAAAATTTTGCTGTATTTGTTATTTTCAAGTGTAAGTTTGGCAAAAATCTATGGTATTTTTTTCCCCTCCCATTTGTTAGTTATTTGAAACTATTGACATTAAAAGGGATTATTTAAGTATGAAAAATTAAGAGAAATTATATTCTCTTTTTGACAGTTGTTTTGTAATGTATGCATAGCAATGACATTACTTTCTGAAAATCAATATTGAATTCAGTCAGTAAATTTGCTTTCAGATGATTTTGCCCACTAGAATATATAATTTAAATGTTTATATAAAATGCCACCAGTTATCTTATGCTGATGTTAATAAAAATTTTCAGAACTGAAATTCTGCAAAAATTTGAGTATAATTTTCTACCACTTAATTAAGCAGAAAGCGGAGCAGTTAGCATCCCTGCAATTAAATTACTGGCATTTTTATTGATTGTTAAAATATTTATCATAACTATTGACTTGATCACATTCTGTTATTCATCATGATTATTAGTGTTTTTATTACTTTATTATTTCAAAAAATATTTAAGCAAACAACAAACTTTCAAATTCTAATTTCATTTTAAAAAAAAATAATATTTAAAATGAATTTATTCTCTTTAAGCATTTTGTGAAACTGAAATGAGCATCAATGAGCTTTATTCATGTCCTGAGTAAGCTTATATCTCGGGCATAAATTAAAATTACAATGATTTTAATTATTTTTTTTCCTTTGAAAAAAAAAAACTTTTTATCAATATTACACACATTCAATTTAGATTTATAACTTCATTTGTCTGTTTCTGGCTTTTGTAAAAAGAATGTGTGTGTTGAACTTTTGTAGGAAAAAAAAAAGGTTCAATACACATGCTCTGATACATTTTTTTTTTTTTTTTTACTATGCGATACATTTTTTTAGCATGACATAGAATTTTAGTTGAGCAATATTCTTTTCTTGAAACATATCCTTAGATTAATAATACTAAAACATAAAACTTTCTTATTTATATATATTGTTTTTGTATAAAGTGATTTACAATGTCATTGGAAAGCACTTACCAGAAGTCGTACCTAAGTGTTTATTAGCTTAAGGAAATTAATAGATCTGACTTTGAACTTTAATGCTCTTAAGAAATTTAAAAATAAATTTTAACCCTTGAAATACATCATGAACACACAAAAAGTTGTAGCTATCTTTATTCTTTTGGTCAAAATTTTTATTTAGTCTTTTAACGTAAAAATAATATTTTAAATCAAAAAATTAAAAGAAAAAATCAATCATAATAATTCATGTATTCTGTCTTAATCACATATTCATAAAGATCTCAAAGACTTTTTCAAAATAAAATTACAAATTTCATTATTATAAAAAAAAAAATGTGCATTTTTAAACCACGTCATTCTGTAATAAATACACAGGATTCTTTTCACAAATAAAGAATTTAGTCTTTGGGTAGGAGTACAATGTGAAGGAAGTTATCTGCATAACTCATGTGTTCACTCATCCATTGAAGACTCATGTCAAGTGGTGGGTGTATACCATGGGTTATCAACTGGTAATTTGCACCTGTTAAACAAAACAGATGAATATATAAATTATATCGACTGTATAGACATATAGAAATAAATTGGCTGTGTGTATCAAAACATGATAAATTACTGCAGACTCAATGCATAAAAAAAATTCATAATTTGTAGAAAACTATGACACATGGTTAAAGTTCCTAATAGAAGTCCCTAACTAAGAATTGCTGTATTAAATTGAAAATATACATTATGATTCTGTATGAAATTGAAATTATACATTATGATACATTACTCGAGATAACACTTAAAAAACAAAATAAAGTTGAAATCACTTTTTTTAGAGTTTGAGTGTCCTAGGCTAAGCAAGCACATCTTTAATGACAACAACAGTACTTAATTATATCTTTTCATTAGGAATATGTATTTTTTGTTTTCATAATACTCAGGATTCTATTAAAATTTACACTATTTTCTGACTAAGCTTGGAGAGTGAAATAAAATGCAATTCCAATAATCTAATATTTACATAGTTTAGGAATTAATAAACTAGTATTTAGAAATAAGAGAAAAGTGCTTTTTTTAAAAAAAATTTAAAAAGTCATTCCTCGAAAAACGAATAAACATCTTTACTTTATCAGGAATCCCATTTTATATCGAAAATTGATATTCCCTATCTTTTTCAAGTATTTTAAGAAAATTTAAACAAACCATACTTTATCTATGCACTACAAGTTTTCAGAAAAATGTATTTCTTTTTTAAATGGGTCATGCCAAACATTAGATTTTCTCTGAGACTAAATATCACTAAATGAGTTCATCAAGAAAAAGATATTACCGAAGTATGGAATTTTTATAATAGATTTTAAAATTGCGCTCATGTCCTTAAATCAAAATTAATTCAGAATTACAGAAATTGAACTCGTAAATAAAAATTTCACACACTTAGAACAAAGTAGAATTATCACACACTTCTTTAAGAATAACATGCATAGTACAGGAAGTCACCAAATGACACTAGTACTTCACAAGGACGAGAGCGTCAGAGGAATGCTTTCCAAGTATTCTGTAAGCAGTCACTCAGTGTCCTAACCAAATAGTTCTGCCAGAGGACGCAGGTGAATGATTTTTTATGTGGGAGATTTATTGGCCGCCTGGAATGTAAGCGTACTCAGATGGAAATATCATCTCTAGGCTGGCAATGATTTTAAAATGAGGGAAATGTCAATATACATAACAATACTGGTCGCTTTCGAGTTACAAAGCCAAATGGATATTAATATTTTGCTGTAACTGCCAAAAGAAACAGACAGAGTGCAGTATCCAACCTGTCTCGTCAGCTATCTACAGCCATGGGTACCACGGTTTCTAGGTAAACCATGTGCAGAGGTTTGAGAAAAATATGTCTTATATCGTCCCTGGCCTGTATGATGTTTTCCGACGAGTCCAGATTTAGATTCACATCAGACTTTAATATGGAGAACCACTGAGACTGAACAACACCATTTAGGTGGTGTAGGATTGTGGTGGAATTGAGAACAGATCTGCATGTTCAAATAGGAACCGTGACAGACTAAATTTATCGGAACTTCATTCTGGAACAACCTTTGTCTATGGGTGCTGAATTGGGGTTCATAAATGACAGTGCCAGTCTTACAGCAAACTGAGAAAATATTGTAAACGAACGCCTTTAATCTGAATATATCACCCTTATGGAATGGCCAGCATTCTCACCTGACTTAATCTGATGTGTGAGATGTAGTTGGCTGATGAGTTGCAGCCTATTAACCACCTCCTACATGGAACTTCGGAGAGCATTACTTTCTGAGTGGAGCAATCTTCCCCAAGATTCTGAGTGGAGCAATCTTCCCCAAGATTAACTTGATACTCAGCATGTTGTACGGACCGTATTTCATTGCATGGACGTCATGAAATATATTAAACATTTTACCAACAATGTATTAAGTTTTTGTGCAGCTGATATTTATAATAATTGGTCCAGGGAGCAATAATCATAGTTTTTATAAATGGTATAATACCATCTTTTTTCTATTTATCTTTTGTTAAGGGCTTCATAAATAAGTCATTTGTTTTGTTTCTGGTACTTTATTTGCCATTGAGCTGGCATTAATTTTAATTAATGGACATGAGTGTATTTAACTTGAATCTCAATAACTGGTTATTGTTATTGTCAAGACTGGTCATTTTCTAACTCTACCATATGAATTTCCCTAGTTTTTTTTTAAAAAAAACTTTCTATGACCTTTCACTGATTTTTTTACAGCTGAAATCAAATTTTTGGGTAATTCCAGTTTTTTTCTGAAGCATGAGTTTTTTTTTTTTTTTTAGCAGATTAAAAAGCAGATGTTTTGTCACAATTTCTTAATTTTTTAAACTTAAAAAATGAAACTTGCCAGTGCTTTGCTTCAATCATCACATTGAGGAATCTATTGTATCCCAAGATGGAAATTTTTAATTATTGCCAATACAATTGCTTTTTAAATACAAAAAATTACTAATAAATTTAAAAATAATTATAAATTTTTGTTATAATGGTGTTTCCATGTTATATATATATGTAGATAAAACAAGGGAAAAATTACAGAACAATGAAAAAAGGGGAAAAAATTGGGATTTGTAATTTTCCCCTTGTTTTATCTACATTTTGAACTTATTTTATGACTTCTATTTACTTGCAGCTTATGTGCAATAAATAAAACTTATTGTTTTTCTTAATTTTCTTCGTGTTTTTTGTATTTATTTATTATGCTATACATATACATATATATAAACTATGTTCTTAAAAAACTGTAATGGTCCTGTATTAAAAATTACTAACAAACATAACTACAGTACTATATGCATAGCAATAATGACAAAATGAAATTTGTCAATTCATTTATTTGCTATTGGAAACTTGCTTGCCATTTGAAATAAAAAAATTATTTATTAAAATAGCTAAGATAATTTTTGATATTTTAATAGTAATATGCTAGTAAACTATCTAAAAATGCTAAGAAATTTTTATTTTTTTGCTGAAACATTTTATTAGATACTTTACTAAAAAAATTTCAAGGAAAATACATAGCAAAAATTGCCACATAATATCTTATATAAAATTCTTATAACAGATTCTACTTAGTTAAGGATAAAATACTTCTCACAAAAAAATGGCAATTCTGTGCAACAAATAAAGAAAATAGCAAGAAAAAATATGAAATTTATAATGCAACAACAACAAAAAATCTTGCTTTTTAAGTGAAACTTTAAAATTTTTTGACAAATGAAAATTAAACACAACAAAGCTTTCAGAAAGGGAAACTAAGTCCTATTTATAAATAATATTATAGCCATGGAGTATAATAGCATTTTTTTGATTTTTAGCTTTTTGCGCAAGAACTCATGATATCAGCTTAAATCCTGAATCATAACTCAATAAAAAGTAATACATACCAATCTCTTGAACCTTTTCAGGCACAATTGTTTCAAGCAAATCTTTTAGTGTTACAACTTCTCCGGTTTCATGAACAGGCTTGACTAATGTCTGGATTAATGACTCACCAGGCTAATTTTTTTAGAAAAAAAAGTTAACGTAAAAATAAAAAAGAACATCCATTTAAAAAATTCGATTCAATACAAACACGAAAATTAGAGAAAACTGTACAAAAGTAAGTTATTTTTTAAAACATTGTAAAATAGTTTATTTAAACTTTATTTCTTCTCTTTTTTTATTTACTTTTTGAGACTTTCTCTGTTAAACCCTATTTACTTGTTTCTAATAGTTTTCTGCTTTATTTGTATAGCATAGCAATTGCTCACTTTGTTAACAATTTTTTCTTATTGTTAAAATCCCAACTAAAAGTGAAGCTCTTTGCCAAAGAGAAAATTCAATTAAACTATTTATCTTATGATTTTTTTCATTTAATGTTGATTTGACTCATGTAAATCGCTTAAGTAATAAGGCTGGATAAGATTTTTCATTATATACCATTCCAGATATCATCATTATAAGAAATTTCTTAAAAGTGATATCACATGTTTTCTAAACAATAAAATCAGCATCAATATATTTAATCCTATTTAAGGATTAGTATTCAGAATTTATACTAAGTATCAAAAGAATTCCTTTAAATTCAACTACAGAAAAATAAATTCAAAACAAGAATATATTTTAAAATTGGTAAAAACATTATTAAAAATGCTGATTTAACAATTTGTGAATCGTATAATTAACAATTTCAAATCACAAATGTAAAAAATATATATATAAAAAGAAAAGGCGGCCATCAGCAGTTTACCTGTCAATGTTCTAATAATGGAACTTTGAGTTTAAATTTAATAAGAAATTAAAGTCTGATGAATACTTTTTTACATACATTTAAAATTTACATTATGAAGTATTTTCTTTCATTTAACTTGAATCTGTTGAATCTATAACATTTGATAATTAATATTTGATTTTTTTTCTTTTAAGGGATGTTTTTAACTGCACTGAAGCTTTCTGACAGGAAAATTTTGTATGTCATGAATTGGAACCATATTTTCTAAAGATAACGATGAAGGATATTAGCAATGAACATTTTTATACTATGGTGTATGGCAGGGCTCGAAAAACCGCCCGTCCTCGGCTGTCAAAAATTTCCCGCGGACAACAAATTTCTCGAATCCAGCGTCCGTACAGACTACCATTTTCCCGTTAATGTTCATGATTCATTTTCAATTTTTGTTATCTTACAAGAGTCTAGTGCCTCACTTTTTAAATGACCCTCTAATCTCGAAATACAGCAACATGCTGCACATGGTGGAATTGATGTTTTCTCTGTCTGGGAGTACTGCAGCGGTTGAAAGGGGCTTTTCAGCAATGAACTTACAAAAAAACACATTACTTACTGGTCTTAAACAAGAAGCGTTAAACGCATTTATGAACATCTACCTAAATGGAAAACCTCTTTCAGATTTCTGTGCAGAAACCTCTGTAAATCATTGGCTTGATTGTGGAACTGGCAAACGTCATATTTGATTCATTTAAAAAACGCAGTACCATCGGATAAATTGACATGATAATTGACAGATAACTTAACCTTTGTTATTTAAATTATTTCATCAAAGAAATAAATTATTTCATAATAGAAATACTAGGTTTTACTATTAGTAACCTAGTATTTCTTTTATTACTGTATAATGTAATCCTAGTAACTACTAATTCATTGTGCAATTTATATAAATGTTTGTAATAAATAAGAGAAAATGATATTTTTATTTATTTAGAAGCGACGGGTTAGTTTCAAAGGAGGACAGGTACATTGTTGGACAAGCCGTCATCGGGGACGGGTAAAATTTCTGAGTTTTTTCGAGCCCTGGTGTATGGGGAAAATATAAATGAATCTAATAAAAACAATTATTCAAAGTTACAAAAAAACTGAAATAATACATCATGCATTAGAGAATATTAATACTGCACTAATGAACTGTATTAGTTCAAATAATCTTTCCGTTTCAAAAGTATTAATCTTTGGTTCTGAGGTTCAAAAACGTTCGTGCTGAAACTTAGTGAGTCTTGGCACCTGTAATCTGCACATTGTGCATAATGCTTATGTTGAAGTACTTAAAGTGGAAGGTTTTTCAACCATAGTTGAATATCTAAAGGATATTAACATTTGGTTCAGGAAATATCTTTCTAGAACTTAATGAAATTGATTTGTGAAACCACAGATTTGGAACAAAATATTTTTCTTATATAATGAGGTATGTGAGTTATTGTCGGTTACCACTAGTTTGCAAAAGAGCTCAAAAAGATCTGCTTAAAGTCCTCTGCTAAAAAGTGATGTGTACAAAAGAGTAAATAAACCACTTACACTACCTTATCTAAACTTTTTGTAAGTGCTGGTTCAATATTTTTTACAGTCAAAGAAACACATGTTTTGTATGAAATGAGTTTGCAAAATACTGTTTCATTTTATGATTATGGAATACTACAAAAATAAAAAATTTGTTCCTTATATCTTAGAAAAGTAATTATTGAAAAAGGAATATCCTGATGTTATACTTAGTCTACAGAAGAAAAAAAATGAGTTCAAGTTAGATGTTTTTACTTGAAAGTGACAAGGTGGATAAATAGCCATTTCTTCAAGGGTTACACCTTGAAAGGAAGCAACTAGGTAGTACAACAAAGATTGTAAATCAATTAGTAAAAATGTTGCCCAAGTGCTGCTTGATAAACTAATGATGAATGGAGACTTTATGTAACAGATCACCGAAGAACTTACGGAGAATAAAACAGGCGATTTGAGTGAGGTATTAATATGAGTTAAAAATATCACAATTTTTAAAGCCATGAGGAAATGCATAGTAATAAGTGCCAAAAAAGATTAAAAAAATAGTTTGGGTTTATGATAAAATTGAGACAAATAGAGTACGCCAAAAGTGATTACTATTGAAATGTACGATTCGAAACTAGCGAGTAGATATAATACCGTGTTAAAAATGTAATGACTTAAAAACATGTAGGAATTCCACAATAACTGCTGAAAACAAGATTGAAAAGTCACTTGGATTAGCAATGAAATGGATACAAATAAAGAGCTGCAAAAAAGTTTACTAAAATTTGAAATTATGTCACAGCACTGAATCTTTTTCAACTAGGTAAAAGGAAAAGAAGGCAATTAAAAACATTTTGATGATAGTCCACAGTCTAGGGTAAAGGCGACTGATGTTCCTTTGAAGCCATAACTCTGAGAGTCGATCACCATTTCAAAGTTTCATTAGTTGAAAGTTCGACCAATTCCTCCTGAATCTGAAGCTCTACTGTTTCAATATTCACAAAAGGATTCATAGCCCATTGAGGGACTTCCAAGGACAAAACATATTTAAAACAGTCAGAAAGTTCATGCGTAAAGACTCAAGGTGTTGACAATATTCTTTAGTATCAAAGGGAATTTTATCATTCTTTTAAAGATCCAATAAGATTGGAAATTGGCTGAACTCATTCCGACCGAAATTCCGTTTCCACAAAATGAGTTTTTTTCGAATAGCAGAAATAACTGATTTTGTAGTGATCAAATTTTGAAGTTTTAAATTAACACCATTAAATTTTGCAAATAAATCCATCATGAATGCAACGTCTATCTTAAATTCTAGTCATCTGTCTCTCAGAGCAACATCTCTGTCTTCGAGGAACTCAAGCACAGAGTCGAAAATATTCTGAAACCCATTGAGACAGGCGCCTTAGGAAAGCCAGCAAAACTCAGTGTGTAGTAGCAAGCGATTGAATTCATCTTTTTTTTAATGTAACTTTTGAATAATCGATCGTTGAGAGCATTACTGCGAATTTTGTTCATAGCAGAGATCGACATATTGGAATGGCTGATGCAAACGATCGCTGAGAATTTTTCCAACTAAATGCTGTCATGTAAATTACACAGTGAACAGCTAAAATATCTCGTACCTCCCTCTTCAAAAAGGCGATAAACCCACGATGTCGTCCCACCATTGCAGGAAGTCTATCAGTGGTATTAGACATAATATTAGCAAGAGGAATGTTTTTCTCTTTAAAGTAATCTTTGGCAGTATTAAAAATAGATTCACCTTTGGTGTCTTTAATCAAGCTTCTTGAAAAAAGCATTTCTTGAATATTTCTTCCTTCTTCCACAAATTGGACGTACTCCAACAGCAAAGCCTTATTACTTGGCAAGGTTGACTCATCGACTTGAAGGGAAAATTTGTTGGATATCAAAAGTTGGCATAACGAAACTTCAGCCATCTCATCAATTCGTGGTCGCACTGTATCGTTGCTTAATAAGATATTTTTTAATTGGATGCGGCTGAATGGTGTAAAACTGTTTCTAAAACTTCTTTGACAGATTGCAGTATCAACTCTTTGCCGATGGTATGAAAGATTCCCAGATTTAACAATTAATTTTTATATATTATAAGAGGCTATCAAACCATCATTTGTGATGAGGTAGCTAGTAAGCCTGAGGCCGTCAGAAACTTGTCGTTGATGTTCGTGAAAAATGACAAATCATTATTTTGTTTGTCATGATAAATTTTTTGCAAATGCTCTTGCAAACAAGAAAGATTTATTGTCTTATTAGATAAAACTTTGGTACAAAGTAAACACACGCGTTCTACAGTGATTGACCAAATTCGAACTTCAAGTACACGACACTGTATTGCCGATACTTCTTTTTGTTAACTGACATTGTTGGCCGCCGCAAAATACAAACAATAAAAGAAACCCATATTCATTTTGGTCCATATTCCTAAAAATTAACAAATAATTTACGATAAAGAACTAATTTGTGCATGTACCTGGCCAAATAAACAATGAAATCAAATCAAAACTGTGGTAAATAACTGAAAGGAAGTAAACGAAAACCATCCTAAGAAACATGGGTCAAATCAAACTTTCATACTGAACGCGCATGCACTTCACCAAATATCTTAAATGTGGCAAAAACAACTGACTCATGCATCGGATTGGAGAATAGGAGTCACATAAGTTCGTTTTATTGCTGGTACAAATGCTGAATCTGATAGTCTTAATTTGTTTTCTTTAATGTTAATTTTAGTTATTAAATTAATCTTAATTTAACAATTATATTTTGGAGTTTTAAAACTAAATTTGAATGACCAAACATGCTCATCGCCCCCCTACTGCCTGAAATATACCCACTGCCCAAAACAAATTCAGCGCCCTTCGGCATACTCCCACTGCCCCCGTTGAGAAACAATGATATATATTTACTCTAATATAAATATATGATTTCAGAGACTAAATAGATAACCAAGGAGGAATTTTTGGACTTTTAAATACTTTATATTGTCATTATTTGATACTTTTTTCATTACTTAATCTTATACTATTATACGAGGAATGGTTGCCAAGTCGAAAATCGCCCCAGAATTAATAAACTCCGGTAAACTTGGGGGTCTGGGGTTTTTGGCCACGAGGAATCGATTGGCGCCGGTTTTGAAGCGCTACGGTCGAGCAGTTCGGAGTTACAGATAGGATATTTTCAAACTTTATTAGTTCGCCATAATGGCTATAGATACTTTTCTCCACTCTTATAAATGTATGCTAATGCGAACTTTACAATAAGGAAAAGCGACGGTGACAACTTAAACCAATAATATACGAAGGAATTAATAATTTAATTGTAAGGTTCGCATTAGTTTACATTTATCAAAGTGGAGAAAAGTTTAACTTTTGTGTTAAAATCACCGTCAACAAAGTCCGACATTTCAACATTCATCAGATTTCAAGCTACATTTTCAACATGCAGAACGCACCTCTACATGAAATTCTTCAAGGAGCCGGAATTTTGGAACAACAAGCGATCAACTCAATTCTACCCGCAAATGGACAACTAGAAGATACCGTCATTGTCAGAATGCTTCTCCATTACGCCGAACAAGCTTACCCGACCGTCAAAGTTGCCGTACTTCACCCTGAATTTGTCGCACGCTTCTACGTTACAACAGCGGATGGCGCTTATGAAGGAATGGCTCTTCTCAACGATATCAGCGACCAGAACAAGGCTTCCAACTATCTATACGGCGTTCAACAAGGATTCGACGTGCTACTCATTCCCATTCACAAGAGAGCTCAAATGGATAGAGGCGAGCACTGGATGCTAGGAATTTACGAAGCAAGCTATGGAGAACGTCAACTATTAGTCTACGATCCAGTCGACAACCCGCTGCCCACCGATGCTGTTTTGAGAAAAATACTGCGACACGTTTTGAATACCGTTGTTCCGAATGAAAAGCTGAAAGGATGCATCGTGAAACCTCGCAACGTTTACAACCACCAAGATGACGCGCGTCTTCCTGCGGAGTTTACATCGTCTTTTATGCTCGACAATACCTCTCTCATCGACGCCTTTTCCTGGACAAGAATTTTCAAGAAGCGGATGAACGGAAGCAAATTTACGAATTCGTTGTGAACAGTGTCTTTAATGGTATCATTTTTTGTTATCAATTACATTTTGTTTCCTATGACTTTTCTAACTTTACCTTTGTATAGAATAGTTCCCTTTCCAAACTCTGTTTAGATAGTTTACAATGGTGCACTTTAACCGGTTATCTTTTCACCAATGGTTTCACAAATTTTCTTATGGCATGTATTGTTTTGATAAATCACAATTGAAAATTTAAATCTTCGAGTTAGCTTCGATACCTGTTTTCTCCGAGCCGAGCTCGGTCACCCGCTGGTATTAATTTAATCCAAATCTTGCACAAAAGCAATGCCTTCAAAAGTAAGAAAACTGGCTGGTCACAATCATTTCAATAATGAGATTTCTGTAGGATGCTATTTTAATTACAAGTGATTTCTTCTCACCTGATATAGTCTGAAAGGAATGTGTTTAAAGTAGAGCTCTCCTTGATTTTCCATCAATCTTTTGTTCACACCCCAAAACTGATCGAATTTATCTGCAAAAGACATATAAAATAATTATATATATATATATATATACTCTGTTAAGCTGAAACTCTCGGGACCAAAAAATTTTTTCCGTTTAGGGGAAGAGTACACTAGTAAAGAATGCTTAAGCCATAAATTGTTTTCAGAATAATTGCAATGATTTAGAAATAAATAACATATAACAACTATTTTCATTGGCATTTATTTAAACGTAACGAAATTAAAATATAAATTTTTGGTACAAAAAGAGAAGATTGAGAAATCTGATATATGCCTTTGTTATACTATTATCCAGTTGAAAAGAAAGATATGATAGAAGTTTGTTTAAAGTGGCTGCGACTCACCATATTTTCATGGTACATTTTTAAATCATTTAGCATCTTTACACCAATTTCATCATTTTTCGATAGATAAAAATATCTCAGTTTTTCAATACAAATTTGAGCCTCACTTAAAGTTTTCACTTTTGGGCATTCAGAAAGCAATTGAGTATCAGTGTCTTCATTTTCACTCTCGGCATCATTATTTGCAACCATTTCAACAATTTTATCAATATTTAAATCATTCTTTTGACATTCAATATTTTCGTCAGTGTTTACAAAATCATTACCATTGATAACACTTTCTCCAGTCAAGCAAATCAAATTTGTTAATTCAGAAAAGGAATCATGAGAATCAGTGTCATCCACGACATCTGTAAGGATATTGCATTCGGATGTATCTTTTTTGAAGAATGCCTTAGTGAAACAATTTAAAATGGTTGAGCTTTTTACTTTTTCCCAGGTTGCAATTACCCATAAAAAAGCTTATAAAACATCAAATTTTATGCTTTCTTTTTTTGGTTGGCCTATCTACCTAATCTCTTGTTCTCTCGTCATGTCATACTTTGCGCAAAACAAATCGTCAACCTCTCTTTTGACATTTTACCTCCTTCACACTTTTCCCTTTTTAAACACAAAGTTTTAACCGGTAATGCCAGAAAAAAAGACAAGTCTCATCAACATTTAATATATCTCCGTGAGTATAGTCCTTTAATAAGGGAGGTACTTTTGAACTTTTCTAACCATCCACTAGAAGCATTAAAATCTTTTATCCCCAATTTCTCAGCTCCCTCTCTAGCCTTTTCCTGCAACTGGATAGTTTTGATACTGGATACTAGTCCTGATACTGGATAGTTTTTGCTCCTAACTTGAGAAAACTATTCAAAAACACATCTGTCAATTTTAAATCCAAGTCTGTTTGCCAAAGATATTCTAATTTGTTTCTTATTTTCTTTTTTGCACCAAAGTTTCTTAAGTTTTTCTCTATTTTTAATGATGTCTGCTGCCTGAGTCTTTTCAATTTTAAAGTCTTTGGGCAATTTTCGATCACTGCTTTGATGTTTGAAATACTCCCAAAGTTAAATTTTTTCCTTCAAAGTTAAAACTTTACGAGGCATTGTTGAACAAGAGACTTTTTCAAGAAAAAATATCTTTTAAAAGTTTTATCTCAAATACTCTTTCAGCAGATGTAGTTATGAAGAAATGAAAATGTTTTTCATAACTACGCAGACATTCATATGATACCGAATGGACACTTATATTCCTACATCACTAACCCAGTCGGTTTCAAACAATACATTTTATTTCCCCCATCACTTGATAAGAAGCCTGGTAATACCTCCCTGAAAATAAACTTCCAGTAATGCATAGAAAAAGAACAAGACAATGCTTACCTGTAAGACACCAAACCCCATGGAGTTGTATTTGCAATCGATCATTTGTCAAAAGTTTGAGTAAACGTTTGATTTATATGAACACTTGGATGACTAAGATTTCTATTCTTTTAACCCAACTAGGATGAGTGCAAGGATCAAACTGATAAGTAGTAGAAAGGAAATTTCAGTGGGAAAGAGGAATTTATAACATTTAATGTGTCACTTAAACTTGTATAAGGTTGCAAGACTGAGCATGTGGGGTCACAACTGTGTGGTCCAGATAAAAAGACCCAAAGATGCTGCAGTTTGAAATATTTCAGATGAGCAGAATCATTTTCCTTTCTGCCTTGCCAAAGATAAAATCGAAAAAATAAAGAGACAAGAGAATGATAGATTCGTTAGAACTGAAATAGATTAATGTTTTTAGTTATGGACCAGTCAAAAAAATGCTAGAGGGAGGCGTTTTTTTCAAATTTTATAGTAATTGTTTTTTTGTTTTTTTTGATTTAAAAAAAGTAGTGTTGGGTTTGAAGACATAGTAAACAACGTTTCAGGACAAAAATGATTGTCCGCGTCCAGTTGCAGGAGTGTCCGCTTTGTGGAGAATGTACGCAATGGTTTATTCATCGAAGATTCCCTGGGAATTAAAAATATGTCCGTATTGAGAAGCGTCCATAACAGGTTTCACTGTATATATATAGCCAACTGTTAGGTGTAACCAGCATTTATTTATTATGTTTAGTTTGGCATATAAAGCAGTTTCAAAGGTAGAAATTAGTTTGTAAACAGGTTCCTAGAGCTTTATGTTCAAAACATTTTACAAAATTCTTTAAAATGCCAATTTTGATGATTTTTTTTTAGTGTCAATGCTTACAATTAGAGAGGGAAAAAAACAACTTAGCTTTAAACGCCCTCAGTAACCATCATCTATTTGAGGAAAACATCCTAAACATTACAACATTCATAAAATTAAAAGCTAACGTGATTAAGATGAACCTCACCCTTCTCAAATCCCTGCCACAGTTCCTTATGTTCTTTAGGCAACATGCTCTGAACGACCTGCGCCTTGTGCTTCAGGGAACTTGCTTCTTTGACGGTCGACATAAAATGGGACTGAACGGCCAACTTGTTCGTACAATGAATCAACTCATCCTCTGGAAAACCCTATTTAAAAAAATAATTAAATAAAATGATGATGCAGAACATTTAGAATGTCATAGCAAGATATTTCAAATATTTTAGTTTTACAAAATATTACCTTTTAAAATGTTAAAAAAGAAAAAAAAACATAAAAATATTTAAAAAATAAAAAAATTCATTTACAAACTAATTCTTTGGTGATTCTACATATTGTATGCACCTTTCAACTTGTATATTTTTCTAGAATCAAGTACTTCTGTACAGAAACAATGCATAGGTAGCGAATGAACATTGTCATAAATGTGAGTTATTTTTTCTTTTTTCCTATACTGAGAAAGAGTTCAAGAAAGAACCATTGCTCAAAACAAGTAGCCCAGTAGAGCTCAGCAACAAGATGTAATTCCGTATAGTCAGCAACAAGATTACACTGCATATAGTCACTTGTAAAACAAAGGGAGAAGTCAAGAGAAGAAACAGAACCAATGTAAAAAGTCGTGAGAAGTGGCACTTCAAAACCACAATATGCCCCAGTTGTGTTTGCACCCACAATGTAGGTCTGAAGGAATAGGTCACGACAGATGATCAGAAATGCTATGAAAGCACCATAATGGTATGTACACAAATATAAGAACACATTAAAAATTATCTAATAATTTAACTATAAATTTATAAAATCAATTATTAATATTAAATTGTAGAACCAATGTATAAAGCACCAGTTTCCAGTTTAAAAGAATATATATATTTTTTTTTAATTGAAGGAAAGTTGAATGCAAACCTATCCTCACAAAGAAAACTGTTTGAACACCATACTATCAACAATCAAAGAATGAAACCAGGTGTAAAAGCCTCTGTAGATTAAATAAGTTTCGATACAATTTCTTACACAAAGCATGTTATACAGTTCACCTATAAATGTTTAAATTATTCAATATATATACTTGGATAGTACTAACTGCTATGATCAGAAAATAGGTTACATGAAATAATGTATCTACTGAAAATTGGCCTCATACCTTTGAAGAATGTTAGTTTAAATCTGACATATTAAACCTCAGGTTTGGGCTTTTAAAAAAAAATCTTAATGATCTGGGGCAGAGTTGTATTAAAATTATTCAAAAGTAAGCCCAAATTACCTTAAATTTGCACGACTTTAGTTAGTATGCTTTTAGCATAAAATTGTGTTGAAAGATAATTCAATAATTATTATTTTTTTTTCTTTTCTTTTTTTACCAGAATAATGTTTTAAAGATGCATGAAGACAAAAATATAAATCTTAAAATAAAAATTAATGACACACACCTGATTAACATTTTTATTTTTTATTGCTTAACTTAATGTTTTTCACTTTTATTTAGTTTAACTGCAACAAATTCAATTCTTGTTTACTTATTTTTAAATGCTTTTATGCAGAACTCAAGAAATTTAACTTAACCCTCCTGCGTCTCTCCTCTCTCTAAGTTTCTTACTTCAAGCAGCAGGCACATTTAGAAAAATACTACCTGAAATGTCCTGGGTCAGACAAAAGGTATGCTTTCCACCTTCTGCTTCAATTTGTGGTTAAAAGGGGTGATTATTAATCTAGGTGGTCAAAGAGGGTCAAGACAGTTTGATGGATGAATTGGGTTTTGTGATTCACTTTTCTTAAAGTCTTTGTTGAACTGTATACAATCTTACACTTTTCTCTGAAATATCAAGCAATAAAGAAGATTTTCCTCGTGATAAGATAATTGCTTTCAGGTTATGTTACACTCTTTCTTGTCCTTAGCTTTTTGACAATGATAGAGTTGAAATATAACATCAAAGGTTTTTTTTTTAATGTTCCCTGATTTGCTGCTGAATAGATTTTTGAGATTAATAATTTTTTCTTCCTGCTTCTTGTGATTTCAATTATTTCCCAGATACATTTGCTGCTACCTTCTAAGTTTTTTATTTTAAAAAATGTGTGTACTTTTTAAATTGCCTCATTTCCAAATTTAAAATACAAGTTCATTGATATACATGTTAGTAATAAGTCATATTGATCTTTTTAATCAATATTAATGATAATTTTAAATTTAAAAAATAATTAAATGAGTGAGTGTACTTTCAAAAATGTTAGATTAGAAAAATAACTGCAGTTCAGTAGATATAATTTCTTTAATTATTATTTCTCTCATATTATTTCTCTTTTTCCTTGAAATTAAGTAAAAAAAAAGCTTTTGTTAAAAGTTACTGTTCTAAAAATGGAATATCGTTAAAAACGTACTTAAATTTTTTTTAGTGTCTCTAAAAACTTTTTAAATAGTGCTCGTATTGAATTTCAAGTAAATTTGGATAATTTATTCTTAATTCGTCTTTTAAATATTTGAGTGAAAATCATTAGCTGTTCTTATGACAATTTATAAAAATGACTAAAAATATAAATTTCTATGTATACTAGTATTTATTAAGCAAAGCTGCATTTATTATTATTATTTTTCTTATTTTATTTTTAAGGTGAAATTGATAAAGCTGAAAATAATTTGAAATTTTGCATACAAAGAATAAATATCAGTATAAGAAACGTAGCAAGAATATCATTTCAAAATTCAATATGATTCTTTGTAGTTTTGTCTATTGCTGTTAAATTCAGGGGAATAATCTTTACAAGATCATGCAATGTTATGTATTTCAGGGGATCATGCAACGATATATATTTGGAAGAAGAAAAATTTATGTTGAAGTAACAGAATTTAAATACACAAAAATAAGCATATTTTTACAAAAATTTTCAGTAATATTGATTCAAGATGTTTAATATCGAGCATTTTTTTTAAAAAAAAAATTCAACTCTTTGCACCATGTTGGTTCATAGAATGAGTTATGCCATGCTTGTAAAAATGGCATTGCATAAACATAATGGCAAATAACTAACAATAATTTTTTTCGGCCTATAGAATATAGTACATGCAAAATCGGAAAAATGTGTTAAAAGGACTTTATTAATTTCTCTCCCTAACTGTTTGATAAAAAACATTGTTCCTTTTTCTGCGAAAGAAACTAACAATAATTAGAACCAATAAACATGACATAAAAATGCTTTAACATAAGAAAAGGCACTACGATTATGCACACCTTTTGTATGGCAATAAAATAACATAAAAAATGCTTATATATATAAACAAATATTTATATTTTCAAAATTGGAAATAGTATCTAGATTTTTTTTTTTATAAATTACGCCCGCCATCGTCTTCTCAGACATAAGGCGTCTTGCAGTCCAATACAATACTGAAGTAGCTCCAGAAGGTGAGAGGGCACAATAGTCATCAGAGGAACGAGCGTCAAGAAGAGAGGGGCAATCAAATAAATGCTCCCCAGTCATAGGCGAAGTGTTACAGAGCACACAAAGAGGTGAATTGACCAAGTTAATTCTAAATAAATGGGCCTGCAAGTAGTCATGTCCAGTAATTAATCTAAGGCAAGCAACTCCCTCAGCTCTGGGAAGGAGGGAAAGGTGAGAGCGCTGCTGGTCATCAAGAAGGCTAGCCCAGGATTTTCCATAAGCTAATTCCCTAAGAGCAAATATTGTTCTGTGCCATAGTATATAGAATAAATATAGGATATTTTTCAGTTTTGTCCTCTTTATAGTACCTAGCTTAGCAATAAAAAATCGAAGAACATGCCTAAGTAAGCAGAAAAAATTATTGAAAGAAGGAAATTAAAACTTTTTACATTACTTCCGTTAAATATCATTGAATTAAAAGTTGTAACAACTTTTGTAACAAATGCATCGAAAGATCACTGATGAAGTAAAATGGATATTTTGTAGCTATTGAATCGTATTTTCCATGACCTTTAAATATAAAGTTTATCCATCACTTGGATTATTTTAGTTAAGGTAGCAGAATTATCGTGTACTTTATTTAAATTCATTTACGTTTCCTTTTAAATTCTAGCTTAATTTTATTATTACTTTTTTGCTTTAAGTTTATTTAAGCTCTTATTTCAAGTTTCATTATTTTTTCGCATTTCTCTTATGCGATATTTAATATCATAACCTATGCGATACACTTAGTTTACAACTATACGCCCATTTTTTTTAGATCAACTTGCATAGTATTTTTGACCATGAATAGAAAAGAAAACATGCGGAACCCTTAGGTGAGATGTTCTTCCTTTGGACAGTACGATAAGCAGAGTCTAGATTATATTTAGATCACAATAAGGGCTTGTTTATCGCTTTGTGTACCCCCATTTCAAATGAAACTTCTGAAAACTACTTTAATAACTTAACAGGAACATCACATAATCATGTACTTTATATTTCAGACAATCAATCAATGCATATTCTAATATGAATGTCAGTACTGTAATACTTAAGTTGATTACTTCCACCGATCTGGATTGAACAGCTTTTAAATTAATGAAATATTAGGAGGACTGGAAAGTAATGTCGTTTCGGTGCACTTGATATTTTTTATCAAGATTTTATTTTAATGAAAAATGTATTCATCCTCGTTATCAACAACTCTTCAATACCGAATTGGGAAAATAATGGATTTTTAAGTCCGAATATTGAATGCGCCGAAACATACGAATATTGAATGAGCACAACTCGGGTTTACCACCTTGAGTTTATACATACTTTTATTTGGGTTTCGAATCATATGATAGGTGAGAAAATTATCCTTTGAAACAAATTAATGATGAAATTAATTAAAAAATAAAGCTTTTTTTCAATAGAAAATCTAGTTTGCAAGTATTCAAACAAATAAAACATATAAAATGCGCAATCATTTTAACATTTTATTGGAGTTGCTAGAATTTTCACAATGATAACTTAAATATTTTAAATATAATCAGTTGTAAATTAAAAAAATTGTTTTCTTTAAAATGTATATTGTAATTTGAGTGGCATAAATTATTTACAATATTTGATTATTTGTTTGGTTGGGAAAAAAACTTTGGTTTATTAAAAATATTTGCAGTTTTAACATCTTGTAAATTTTTTTATATAATTTATTAAGGAAATTTGAATTTATTATTAAACTTAATTGTCATTACTGAAACATGCTACATTTATATATTCACATATGTGAGAAATGTATTTACTAATGAAAAAGATTTAAATTTCTCCTCTATGTATGCAATTTTTTAATATCATTAAACTGAAGTACTAATAAAACTTGTGCTTTGAGTGATGGGATTTTTAATAAAATGCAGAAAAAGTCTGTAACATTACAGAAAAAGCAGAGAGTGTATTTAGAGTTGACTTCATTTGCCAGATAAAAAAAATTTTAATTTTTTTGTAAGAAAAATAATTGTTTTTTAAAAAAACAATTAACTAATTTAATAAATTAGTTAAAAAATATAGAAAAATTATAATTTGTAAAAACTTATAAATTAGTTCATTAAATATTACATTAGTAATTAAACACGAAATTATTTGCTGCAATTTACACTAAAATGAAATTACCTTTTCGAAAATTATTTGAAATTTGAAAGTACGAAACGATTTAAATTATTAAGATTTAGTATAATAATTTAAGCAATAAATATTAAAAGAAAATTAAATATTTAGAAAATGTTGGAGAAAATAAAAATAATCTGTGTATTAAAGGTAAACTTTTGGTTTGAGTGGGGGGTTCAAACATCAAAAATCGCTAACTATTCAAACAGAAATCCTCTAGCACAGTTAGTGATTTGCGATGACAGCTTATACGCCTCTCAATTTGTGAACAGTAGGAGGTTGAAGGGGAAGGAAATATACTGGTTGAGAAAAACTCGGGTTCGCCACTCCAGAGGCAAGAATGCGAACCCAAAAATCCTCGGGCAAGCTGCTTTTAGTACAGAAATCATGCCCGAGATATACCATGCTTGATGCCAGGAGGGTTAACACAAACTGGTGTATACCGGTTGTATCCCTGCTTTTAATTTATTAAATAAAACTTATTCATAATAAATAAACTAAAACAGTTTTTGACAAATTTCAGCTCACAACCAAACTCAAATGGAGGTGGACATATTTCGATGAAATTAAAAAAAAACTTACTAGTTTTATTAAAAAAAAAAAAACTTTCAGAAAATACGAAATTGCTATTAAAAAAATTCCGGGAAACAATTCATCAAATACCTTTCATCATGATTCAAAAAAATCTTTTTTTTTTCCAATTAATGTTTTTTTAAATAATTTTCAATTCTACTTCAACTATAATAAACTATCAGCATATTTTTTAAGCTAGCTATTTTTTAAAGATATAAAACTGTTTATCAATTTACCTTGTTTCACTTTAAAAAAAGGAAAAACAAGGAATTTTAAATGATTTTCTTTTATGAGCAATACAAAACTGCAAAGATGATAAACTGGCAGCAAATGATATTTGTACATTACACATGTTTAAATGTGAAAAGAGGTTTAAAAAACTAACAGTTAATAAGGAACAATAGATAGAGAAATAAAGCAAACTGTAAAATCTAAAAAAGAGAATTTATTTTCTGTCATCTTTTAAAGGAATTGTGCTGACATTTTGTTCAAAAATCAATGCAGACAAAAAATGAAGCTCATAACAGTTAAGCAAAAGTTCCGGGAAACAAACTCAAAATTTAAGATCCAAGAGAGCTTCTAAGACAGTCTCCAAATAATGAAGTGTCAAAACAGATATTGTACTTATAATGAGGATTTTACATCAATTTTACTCAAGTAGCATTCCAATGCAGTGATTAAGCTTGTTTCAACAAAATTTAAGACAGATATAAGTCAAGCGATGTTTATTTTGATATTTATAAATTACCAATCGATAAACAGGCTTTATAATTAATTTCTAGAAAGTTTTTAAAAGAGTTTTTTTAATTCTACTTTTATTATCAACTAAAAGCAACAATTCTAAAAATTAATGCATACAGAAACACACTACGTCAGTTAAGAAAACATGAGAATAATAGTAGACAGAAAATACCAATAAAATTTTAAAATCATAAAAAATAAAAAGTTACATGTAATACTATCAATACTAAATTTTCATTCCTAGATACTAATGATGGTCTATTCAATATGGCACATTAATACACCTAAACCATTAAACTCTTAAGTATAAATCATTTGCAATATTTTAAAGAATTTCAAACAAAAACTGATTATTGTGAATCACCAACAAACTGTGATAACAAAAAAAAACTGAAGCCCTTAGTTCATTAATGCAAAAAATAGCACAATTGGATAGGAAAAGTTGAAAGTAAAAAAGTATGACTTAAAAAAAGAACTTAAAAATTAAAAACATCTTAAAATTTAAACTTTAAGATCTTAAGTTTCAAAACTTTTCTTTTTCTAGACTTTATTAAGCTGGTTTTAAGCCTTCTGAGTTTTTGTGGTTCTAACAGATCCCACTGCTGCATGAATAAAAATGTCGGGCAAAGTACAGGGGAAAAAATGCTGCATTTTTTACTTGAAAGTGGACTGTGACATTCCAGGGCAGCTGAGCATCAGCTCCATAGAAATCAAATAGCAATCCTACAGGGTAATTCCTAAAACGACAAAGAAGAAATAGGCTGATTAGGTTGAAAATAAAGGATCTAATCAGAGAGCTGAGTAAATGTTCAATTCTAAGAAACTGAACACAAACATCACTATATTGATCTATTGAAAGTTAAATTGCAGATAAAACATGATAGAACTATATGTTAGTAAAATAAAATAAGAGATACTTCAAAATGAAAAAGTATGAAACATTAACTGTACAAACCATTTTAAAGGTTGACTATCATAATCTATCCACATTTCTGCACCAACAGTCTCATCCTTTACATGATTGCTGAAATGTTTTTGAACTTTGTCGGTTACCAGTGGGAAATATGTTAGGCGTGGTACCATTAGCTAAGGAGAAAAAAATAAGAAATAAGTTTTTTTTAATTCTGAGCTAATTGTATATTCTACAGTTTTTAAATACGTAGAATAAATCTTTATTTTTAATCCTTAGTAAGCATAAGTTTTAGCAAAACAGCATTTGGAAATAGAAACAAAAAGTCATCTAAAATTAGTTTTGTTCAAAAACCTCAAAATATTAAATAATAAACAATTCTACAAAAGGATGCTACACATAGGAATGGAAAAATTCTAGTCGTCACTGCACTTAAAAAGATTTTAGACAAATATTTTATACTTAAATAATAAAACTGGTTTTAAGACCCAAAAGTAAGAATATTTTTGTTTAATTAAGTAAAATACAAAAAAGATTATTCCAGACTGCACTGAAAATCCCTCTTCCCTATCTGTCTTTCAATCTTTAATAATAAATTGCACTTATAAATTCTATAAATTATAAATCATTGGTTATTTCTACGTTTCTAGGAATGAATATAGAACTGAATATTATTTTCCAGTTAACATTACTTAAGAAGCAAATATATATATATATATATATATAAGTTCAAAATGAAGAATAAAACAAAGAAAAATTATGGACATAAGAAAAAAAAAAAAA
>NC_092212.1:20163-40782 GCF_043381705.1 Parasteatoda tepidariorum | reverse complement strand
TATATATATATATAATTTTAGTGAAAACAAAGCAAACATGCAAAATGTCTCAAAACAGAATAGCGATGCTGCATGAGCAAATAATTTCAACATAAGTTTCAGGAATTTCCAGATTACAGCCAATTTCTCGTCAAAAGTTGTAATCAGTTTTTCTAGTCTGTTCAATTTAAAAACATTTAACAGAATACACACTTTTAGCCACTTTATTAGATAACTTTTAGATTATACTAAATTAAACAATTTTCTTTATACAATTTCAAAAGAAGAAAAAGATGGTTATACTACTTTCCTTGTAAAATTTAGTTCTGTCTAAAAAATTTATCTTAGATCCAAGAAATTTTAAATTTTTGTAGACCTCTGGACATAATGTGGGTACATAGCTTTAAGTGACCAAAAAATAAATAAATAAACAAGAAATGTGCCCAAATCCCTTAAATGCCTATAACCTTTATAAGAAAAATGTTCAGGCCAATGAATATAGCCAATCATGAATCTATTAATATGGGTTGAAAATGATCTTTAATTCTAGATCAAAATCTTAAGAGCTAAATGTGTTTAATTCTAGTTATATCTAGAGTTTTATATAACAGACTTGAATTCCTTTTGGCAGTATGTCGACAATATATTGCTTCAAAATAGATTGAATTGTGCATTACTTATTACAAATAAATATGAAAGAGTTATGCCAATTGATGCAAGTCTCCAAAATTCAACAAACTTCTGAAAAGTGTAAAAAAAACATAACTAGTAGATTTTTTTTATTTTTTATCTAGAGTCAGATCAAATATAATTTGCTGCATAAATTTCTAGGTACTTAATTATAAATGTTAATTTTATATATATATCACTGATAATTAAACAAACTATATATTATTATCAAGAGTAATTTTTATTCAAAAACTATAGATTTTTACAAATTATCTACTCTTACAACCCTGTAGTGTTTTGGTAAGCTTGTCACCAAAGAAGAAAATTTAACAACTGAATTATAGCAAAAATAAATCAAAAGCAATGTATGAAAAAAGGAACTTTACATAAAATGGTTCAGGGTGCTTTATAGTATAAATCTCTTCAGATGCAAGACGAAAGCAAATTGGAATTTGGCCATCCCATATTTCTCGTAATACTTCTCTGTCCTCAGCCATTACTCTACTTTTAACAAAAGCAAGCAGATAATTTAGTTAAAAAATAGATACTAGAGTAATAACATACAAACTCTTACTATAAGGTAAGAATGACATTGTTAAAATAAAGTATAATAAAATTAGTGGTCTCCCCTAAAGATTTTATATCAGCTAGATTACAGGTGCACAACTTTTTTGAGTGAAGAGCCACTTGCACAGCAGGTAGATTAATGAAGAGCCGCAAGCTTATTTAGTCATGTTAGCGGCAAATATGATAATTTTTTATCTAAACATTAGTGTTCTAAGCACCAAATATTTTTAACTAAACATATTTGCAAAAAATTAAATACTGAAAAATTAAATACTGAATTAAATTTGAATTTATTTAATTTAAACTGATATATATATATAATTGATATATAAATAATATAATATATATTGAGAGAAGGATATAAATTCTAACCACATGGGTGCAAGTTGGAAAAAAGGCCAAGACTGAAATTTTTTTGACTGAAATACCTAACATACACAATACCCCCTCGACATATGCAAAATATCTAAGAAAGCTTTACCATAATACATCAAGTTTAAATACTGTACAAAAAATATTTATTCATCTCCCTTTTGATAAAATAACAACAGGACATAAGAAAGTAGACCAAAAAAATATTTTTAAGTAGTAGAGAGTAGACCTAAAAAATTCTTTTTAAGGACAGAAAAAAAAATTCTGATTTCCGTCTTACTTCCGTCCGCGGACATTTTCGAAAGACGGAAATCCGTCCTGGGGACGGAAGACTTGTACCCATGTCTAACCATAAAGAAGCTTACAGAATAAAAGTGCAAAAAAAAACTTATTTCATAGAGTAATGTAAATTTTAATTTAATATTTTAATAAAAGAAAATTTATAATGTTTCTACAAAAACCAAATTTTTTATTGCTTTCAGAAGTTTCTGCGGGCCGCACATCAACAGTCGGCGGGCCGCGTGTGGCTCGCAGACCATAGGTTGTGCACCCCTAAGCTAGATTTATTTATTGGTGCTACTGTAGGGGTTACTATTTTGTGAACCTTCTAAAAGTTCATCAATCTGTTCAATTGTAATTAAAAATAATAATAAATTAGTTTACGTGATTTGGCAAATTTTTTGTACCAAGTAGCACAGTAAATATTTTAATACACATATAATGCACATAATTTACATATATTAAGATTTTTGACATTAAAATTATAGATTTTCATTAAAATGACAAGAAGAAACAAAAGCAAAGGGTCCGTTAACAGACCCTACACCAAACATCTTTCAATAAAAATGGACCCTTTACAAAATAATTCATCTTTTAATCGGACCATTCACAAATTTGTTTATCTTCATTTATTGTTTTGTTAATCGAATAAACCCTTCCCAGGAAGGGGGGGGGGAAGAAAGACAAACGTAAACAAACTAAGTTTTGATTTCGTCAGACGCTTTTTCCTTTATTCGTCCAAAATGAATATTCTGCATTCAGCATTATAGGCTAAATACCAAATATTTGTATGCTGTATCCCTAATTTAGTAGCAGCAATTGCTATTCATTTTTTAAAATTTAATTTTTTTAATTATAATTTTACAGTGTTGAGCATAATCTTGTACGTCTTTACAATTTAAAAACTCCTTGAAAAAGTTTTTTGCGTTATTTGCACAAATTCACAAAAGCCGGACCCTGGTTGAAAGAATGTGACTTAACGCTTATTTTATATTCACAATATATACAAAAACGGACCTTTCACAAAATGTCTGGACAGACCCCTGAAAAGGTAGAAAATTTCCCTCTTTATTCATCCTTTGGTCACATGGTTTCATTATATGGACAAAAATTATCAAAATGTGTCTAATATATTTCACTTCAATGATTGGTAGAGATCTCCCTAAACAATCTTTGTTTGACTTTTTGTCTTAGTGGAGAAATGGTATATAATTTCTGCCTAAAAAGTAGCAACTTTTGGCATTGATTTTATGAAATTTAGGGGAGATTTCTGTATTGTGATCTGTGGCAGCGTCAAGTCTTGGAAATTTCCGGGCATTGGCCCGAGAGATATTAAAAAAAACATCACAGAAATGGACAAACTCGAAAAGTATAACTCGTAGCCACCCTCGGGCAAACATCTGCATGTCTTTTTTTTTCAAAAATTTGCAAGTTTTTAATCTATTAGGCACCTTGGCGATTGTAGCTGGCGCGGCAGATCACAATACTGAAATAACCCGGAAATTTATACGCCCTAATTTACAGTAAATTTAATACTTTACTTGTTCTTCTAAAATTTATGTATCCAATAAATACTATTCAGCCATTTGGTCATTCATTCTTGGTAAAGAAATTTTAATAGCTTGTAATGCATTATGACATAGCTATGATGACTTTTTAAGGTAGGGAACCAAAATATACGCACAGAGGCAAATTTTATTAGATATTTAGCTTTTAAACTCCTTTCGAATGCTGTAATATGCCACATTTAGTTAAAGTAATTGATAAGATTCCAAATATGTTAGATAAACGTTAAAATGATTAACATCCTGTGACAAAATTTTAAACATAATTAACACATTCAAGAAACTATAATGAGAAAAAATAAACTATATTATAGAGTAAAGAACACACTTATTCAGAATAGCCTTATAAAATAGTTATTTTTTAGATTAATTTAATGAATCATAAAATACAGAGCTTAAAAACAATTTGAAAAATTGTAGAAATGAAATAAAAATTGGTCATAAAATTTCATTTATATTTCATTAAAGAACTCACGAAGCATTTATACATTACGAGAAAATAGAGGTATATCTAAACTACTTTAAAAATTTGTTTTGATTGAAGGAAGGTAGTAGAACAGTGCGACGAGAACTTGGTGTAAGCTTATAGCTTTAAATTTTCATTAACGAGGCTTATGGTTGAGGCTAGATAAACAGTGAACTTTTCATAAACGGAACAAAAATAGGTATATGTTTACTATTCATTGCAGTTTTATTTCATTTTATTTGTAAACAGTACGTACATTTCAGCGTGGTAAATAATTCACTGTTTCAAATTTGTAATTAATTCAAATTGTTCCTCCATTTTTTTAATTGAAATTATTCATCATGAAATTTGAAAGCAAAAGTGGTGGTCATCAAGTTGTGTATGTTGGTTACTGTTAAAAATTTTCCTGTATTATTTTTTTTTTTTGACAATGCATATGTGTTCTTTAATTTGTAATAATTTTTTCTAGGAAACCAAAGACAAGACCTGGGAAGCGCTTTCTTGAAAATCGTGAGCCGAAGTTAATTGAAAATGATAAGAAAGCAATTTTCATTCGAGGTGTTAACGCTAACAATGTTGCTCTTCAAGTATTGAAAGATCTCGTAAGTTATATATTTTTATTGATAAAAACAAACAGACGGCAGTCAGTGTACCGTGCTATTGGTAGAGCTGTCTCTTGTCAGGGTCGCCATCGAGTCAGGGTGCAAAAATTGCTTGAGCAATATAATTTCGTAGCAATTATTAACTAGTCCACAAATATATATTTATATAAAATCTGTTTTTTTATGTAGTTTTTAAATTTTGAGGGATCTGAGCACTGTTGCCAGGTGTCGATAACCTTTCACCCCCAGATGGCGTTATAAAATCCCCTAAAAAATTTTTTAAAAAAAATCAAAATTTTTAATTATTAAAAAACAGTACAAAAGTTAAATAATGTATAGGAAACGTTGCTTTAATACTTTGTGATATTTTATTATCAGCATCTTTTTTACATTTCAATCGTTACTAATCAATCTACTAATTTTTTTCAATACTTTTGACTCGCACATTTTTACATAAATATTTTATTATCAACGATATAGTCTTTTTAATATTCTAGTTCTGACATTATGCTTACATTTCTGATAAAATATCCTACATATTTTCTTCAATACTTTCTGATTTCTATATTCTGATTTCTATATGTTTTCACTGTTAAACATTTTTAACATAGAAGAAGTAGGTACAAAATTTTGACAACTATTAGAAAGTTCATATTGAGTCCACAAATTAGCAAGAGCTGTAGTAATAGACATTTTATATCTCAATTTGTCTTTAATAATATTTAATATGAAGAAACATCTCTCCACCGCTGCATTTTAAAACGGAATACTTAATAAGGCTAAAACAAGAGTCAAAACCTGTTTGAATTTTAAATTTCTGCATGAATTTTTAATTTTGCCGATTTTTTTCCATAATAATTCTGTAGAATTACAATTCAAATCATCTACACTCGAGAGTAAATCTCACTCAGCAATTGTTTCATCGATATCAATACAAATTGATGAAAATTTAGCAACAATATCTGTAATATTTGCCTTAACAAATTTACGTGTTGAATCCGGTGAAAACTTTTTTTATAGACTCTAATGTTTCAAAATTAGTTGGTATTCTGTTCTGAATTTCTTTGTACAATTTAACAACAAAATTTATGTATCTTTATTTAACATTAATCATTTTATGTAAATCATCGATTTTCGTATTCAACTGCTTTAAAAGTTACTTGTTAAGATTCGTTTTTGCACGATTTAAAAATTATTACTCGCAACTCCCATTAGCGCAATTTAAAAATTCAATATCGCGTGTATTTAAGTGTTTTTAAAACCCAATATCGCAATTTGTATTTAAACGTTTTTGAAACCCAATATAGCGATTCATATTCCCGCTAGTTTAAAATCCAATGTCGAGATTCATATATATTTTTAAATTTCAATATTGCGATTCGTTATCAGGCGGTTGTAATATCAAACATCGATTTTCGGATTTATACGCGGTTTAAACATTACTCGTTGCGATAAGTATTCACGGACTCTAAAAATTGTGCATCGTGATTCTTATTTACGCGATTTAAAAATCCAATACCGCGATTTGTATTTTCGTGCTTTTAAAATCTAATATCGTGATTCTTATTCACGTGATTTTAAAATTCAATATCGTGATTCTTATTCACGCTATTTTAAACTTGAACATCGCGATTCTTATTCACACGATTTTAAAATCAAACATTGTGGTTCTTATTCACGCGATTTTAAAATCCAACATCACGACTCTTATTCAAGTGATTTTAAAATCCAACATCGCGATTCTTTTTCACGCGATTTTGAAATCAAGCATCGCGATTCTTATTCACGCGATTTTGAAATCCAATATCGCGATTCTTAATCTAAGGCCTCTAAAAATTGTGTGAGAAATGAACTTTCTTGTCCTATTAACACTGATGATCAAAAGTCTGCAAAACGCAGTCTACAGATCAGTCATGTTTATAAAAGACCATCGAAAAAACAAAGAACTGATAAGAAAGTCCATAAAGGTCCTTTGACCATTAAAGAAATGTTTTTTAAAATGATGTGATACATAAAATCCTGCTTATGCATAATTACTCAAAGTTATCTAAATTATTAAAAAAAAATTATTTTAATCAAGATTTTATTTAAGAACATAATTACCATTTATTTATATTTATTTGAATAGATAATAATGTAATCATTATCAGATTGGCTATTGAATTCATATCATTTTTTCTTTTGCATGTTTAATGCTACAGTTATAAACTTCCTCTTTTTTGTGTTTTTGTCAATCACATTCCTGAAATACAATTTGTTTTTAGCGTCTTTATACATTGAATAGAGTTGCTTTGCAGTATAACATCTCTTTTTATCCGCAGCAATACCGAAATGTATTTTCAGAGGCTCCCATTGATCAAGAATGATTTTAATTTATTCTATTCGAGCTAGCCATCTAGTTTCAAATAACTTGGAAGTCTTAATAGGATCAGCGACTTCATTTAGCTTATAAACTTTTTTGTAATCCAGTTGTCTTTTTGTGCTGTTGGAAAACCAATTGTGAGTTTCACAAATTAAAAAATCAAGATTGGTTGACAGAACAGAAAATGCATGTTCAGCAGCAGGATGTAATGAATGACAATAATGACATATACATTTCACAATAAATGCATGAGGAACATCTTGAAGTAATCTTGTTGAAAATGAATTGCGAGAGCCCACCATGACATTCATTAGCACCGTCAATGCCCATTCCAAGCAAATTACTCAGTCGTAAATTTTTCCAATATTGTCTTGAAAGATATATTCATTGTTTCGGCTTCAATTTCAACAATTCAATAAAATGTTGTAATGACTTTACATTTTTTCTTGCTGAAGTAACGTATCATAATACCCATCACTTTCTTTGTTTTTATCATCAACTTTGAGAGAATAGTAAGATTCGCCAACATCATCAATCAAATCTTGAAACATACATAGGCTTATGACATTTATGAGTAAAGATAAGCATTTTGTACGATGGAGTTGATATTTTGAAGCATATCTGATTTGTCATCTTTATGAGCTCGTCTAAGTGATCCATGATTGAAATCGAACAATGCTCTGCTATAAAACAAGCAACTTTTAGTTCGGCAATTTTACGTCTATCGTCTATAGATTTCTTAGCAAACTGTGTAATTTTTGGAGTTAAGGAAACAGCTTCAGATTCTTCCATTTTTTTGCTGTGCTTGTCTGTTGCTGCATGATTTGCCAAATCTTTTTTATGTGCCTTTAGCTCAACTTTACAACATTTACAAAATACTAACTCACTTCTTCCAGTCACCGATGTCAACCACTCTGCAAAAATATATATATATAAGTTTTATTTGAAATAATGTGCTGATAATTAAATAAAAGGATGAACAATTGTACTATTAATTTACCGTTAAATTGCTTTTCGTGTTCCCAATCTTTCTTGTACTTTTGTACATACTTCTTTTTTTCTTTATCCTTTGGCATTATTTTTAAACCTTGCACATTAAAAATTTTAAATAATTTGAATTCAAATTCACTAAACGTACAGGTTGATCGAGCTAAGTAATAACTTACTGCATTTATCAAAGGGATTAAGTTCTAAAATTAAGTCTTTTTGTTTTGATTTAATATATTGATTTTTATATTACCATCTCACAGTTTTAGTTGTAAAATTTGATATTAGAACATAACCAAAATGAAACTAATAAAATTCACGAATAACCCCAAGACAAACCCCTAAAAACAAATTCCTCTAAAACACCCATTGAAGATAAAAAATCACCCTAAATTTGGGGGGGGGGAAACCCCTAATCTGGCAACACTGTATCTGAGTTCCTTCTCCCATGTGCACATATATTATTAAAAATGACTGTCTTCAAAACTGTTGGATAACAAGTTTTGTTGAAGCAAATGAAAATTAAATAATGCTTCTAACTTTTTACTGTGATTTTAAGTGTGAATTGCTTATTTAAAATTCATAAATAATTCATAATAAATATTTAAAATTCATTCTTAAATAAAAGATAGAAAGTCATTGTCATCAATTTTATGAGTTTATTCCCTTATTCTTTCTTTTAAAATTGTTATAAGATAAGATAAATTCACAATTTTGTAAATCAATGTAGACTAGGGGTGCGCAACCTTTTTGAGTGAAGGGCCACTTGCACAGCAGGTTGGCTAACGAAGGGCCGCACATGTATTTCGACATGTTAATGACAAATGTAGTAATGTTTATTTAAACCTTCTCTTTCTATTTTTTTTATCAATAAACTTAGTAATATATTTGTAAAAAATTAAAGGTGTTCCATTATTAGAATTCATTCAAAAGTAAAAAAACCTTAGCTTTTTTTTTTACCAAAAAAAATTTGCTATTTTTATCACATGAATAATAGATTTATCAAAATAAACAAAGAAAAGAAATGTTTTTTTTTTATCATATCATGCAATACGAAAATTCATTTTAGAATTAAATTCTAATAAATAAAAAAAAAATGCAATGCCCACAGAATGAAAGTAGGAAAAAATTTAGTCATAATTATGACTAAATTAGTCATAATTAACTAATTTAGTCATAATTAAGTAATATAAATTCAAATTAAATATTTTAATTGAAGAAAATTTGGTTTTAAACAAAATAGGTTTTAAACAAAAGCCTAAAATAAAAACAAAACTATGATAGTTTAAAATAAAATTCAATGCTTATTTTGTAATGTACTTTATTATTTCATTTTATTAATTATTAGATTTTTTTTTATCATAAACCTTTTTTTTTTATTTTTAATCGAAAACGATCACCACTTAAGCAACAAAAAATTGAAATCTTAACTACAAACAGTGAGCAGTTTAAAAATTCACATTTTCCTCCATTTTATGAATTTCTCAAGTTGCAATAACATTGCATTTAAATTAGGGATGTAATGAGTATTTGGCCCTTCTGTGAAAAATTCAGTTTGTTGAATGATCTGTCAAATATTCGGCAGAATATTTTTCAGAAATATATTTTTCTAAGTTTTTTTTTATTTTTGAATTTTTAGATATTACTTTTTTAAAAAAAATAAAAAAAATTATAATCAGATAAGTCAATTCTGTCATTTTTTCGATACTTTGAGAATTGAGAAGGATTTTTTTCCATTTTTCGCTGTTTTTATTATAACCCAGCATTTTAACAGAACGTCTCATACTATTAATTTATTATCACTCTTTCCCTGTACTGTAATATAAATAAACAGTAACATGGAAAAGTGTGATTTTCTGTATTAAAGTTTTATTTCAGGAACTAAGAAAAATTTGTTTTTTTCTGTTTTTCTTTTTTAAGGCATTTTTATTATGACAGCATTTTTTTTTTAAAAATAAAGTTACTAATAAAATTTATTTTATAGCCATTTTTTTTCTTCTAAAATTATGGCAATGAGAAAAATTTAAATTGAGATTTTCAGCGTAAGATTTTCATTTAAAAGATTAAGAACGTTTTTTCTAACTTTTTATTTTCTTTAAAGAAAAAAAACTTTTTTTAGGCGTTTTTATTATAACACAGTAATTTTTAATAGCATTTCTGTTGACTTAATTCTTTTTTCTTGGCTTTTTCTGGTAATTGGAAAACTGAGATGTTAAGCTTAAAAATTTTCTTCCAAAAATTAAGATTGATTTTTATGTTCTTTTGTTTCGCTTTGCGACATTTTCAAAAACCTTCTTGATTGGCCTTATTTTTTAGAGTTAATTTAGGAATACGTTTTTCCACATATTATTATTCTGAGCATTGAAATGTTAGTTTCAGTGTTTCTATGCTGCTAAAAGAGTTTGCTATTTGGCCCCAAGTGTACGGTGTTCAGTCGATTTTTTTTGTGCCGAATATTTGGTTTTTGACCAAATCACAATTCATTACCACATTCGACCAAATCATATTCGTTGCGGGAAAAAAAGAAGGAAAAATAACTAGGATTTACGATAAAACTGTACCGAAATACCGTATCAAAAAGTGATTATTTAATTGTGCGATTGACAATCACGTGTCTTAGTAACATCATAATCAAATAACGGGATCATCAAAATCATGTGGAAAAGTATAGAAATAATTGGGGGGGGGGAATTACTTATATTTATGCTGAACTCAGCATGAATAAAGCTTGTCAAATGCACAATTTAAAATTTGCATGTCGTTATAGAATAATTGAAATTTTTTGTAATACGTGGGAACGCATAGCAATAACTGCCGAAAAAAAATTTTGAAAAAAGAATAGCAAAAAAAAAAGATAAAAAATCACTTAGATTTAAGATTAAATTGTCACAAATAAAGTGCACCAAAAAGTTATTATTTAAATGGGTGATCTGAAACTCGCGTCGTAATAAAAATTAGGGATTTTCGATATCACGTAAAAAAGCGGAAATAACTGTTTTAAAAAAAAACCTTTATATTTACGATAAAATCGGCTTAAAGAAAGCGCATTAAACGTACATTTACTAAAGAATCTGTTAAAATTGATTGCGTCAACACGTGATGACTTAAAAGTGCAATTAAAGATTGCCATTTTTAAAATTTTTTTTAATTGTGTTTAGAAGCTCTCGCGGGCCGCACTTCAGTAGTCGAAGGGCCGCATTTGGCCCGCGGGCCGCAGGTTGTGCACCCCTAATGTAGACCATTTGTTTTATATATTTAAATAAGAATATATTGGTATGACTTATACTGGCATTAAATATGGCTGACTTAATATGTAATACAAATTGATTGACCCTCCGCGTACGTCCCCCACTATGGGTCACGTGAAAATCTCGGGCGAAGACATTTTCCCCCTGATTTCAATACGGATCCCGCCATTTCCCCGTGTACGACCATCATCTGATGCTTATTTTCGCTACTAGGTGGCACTAGAGGATTCGGGAATTTCGCAAGTTATATAGAAAAATTCGTAGAAGGAAGATAATAACGCCTACTTTTTAATATAGTAACCAGTAGATTGATGCTTTAACGTTGCATTTCATATCATACTTATAATTTTTGATATTTAGTGGTGAAAAAATTACTTAAAATGAAAAGTGCTAAACTAAAAGTAACTTAAAAATCGCCCCGTATTTCAGGACTGGAAAGTATAAAAACTGAACCGAACGCGGAGGGTTAACATGCTGTATAGAATATGTATTTTCAGTTACACTAGTCAATCATTATTCAATAAACTAGTGTAATGTGTTTTTAGCCTAACAAAATTTTAAAAGCCCCTAAAAGTTTTGAATAATTTTCCTCAAAATCAGGGCTAAAGTGTAAATAGAAGGTCACTCTTTCTTATCTAATTTCAAGTCAAATATCACCAGCAAGTATTATTATAAAACACAAAAAGGGAAAGGTAATTTTCCGTGCTTTACTTCAGAAAATATAAAGATGACATCAAATCAATTATACTAAAAGAATTTCTGTGAATAAAAGCATTATGTTTTTGTTTAGATGTTTAAGAACTTATGTTAGAATTCCGCCAGTAAAATCATTACAGTCTCGTAACTTTGAACAAAAAAGAATTAGAAAATATATTAGGTCAAAGAAAGTAAAATCTTGAACTTCAAATAAATGCTTAATTCTTCCAATATCATAATGTGTTTTTTAATATCATTATTCGAAATATTTATGTGTTTTAATTATAACACCTTTTTTTTTAAAATATTTATGAGCAAGTGTAATAGTATTTCCATTATTATCTGCCCGGATTATATTTTTTTAGCAATTAGTTTTCAAGGTTTTTGTTTCCTAGTGATAATGTATTAAAAAATTGCTGTTATGTATACATTAAAATTAGGCATCCCAATTAATAAACTGTTGTTATCAGACAATATGTAGCTATAAAAGTGCCTTCATATGCTTTCTTTTATTTAACAGCAAAAGTTAAAAACTAAAATAAAATAATAACGACAACTGTTAAGAAATTTTTCTGACTAAATATTTTATTTTTTTTAATACTATAAGAAAATCTATGAATGTTGTATTTTTGAACAAAAATAATTTGTTAGCAGTGTAAAGTTTGACTGCTATTATCAGAAAAGTATTGAACATTCAATTCATTTCTTACAGAAAGTGAAAACGACAATGTTTTCACATACTTTTGTTGCGTTTTTTTTAAAAATTTTTTTATCTATGTGCGTCGTGAGGAGAGAATCATAGCTTAAGCTTTAATTAAGGACTGAACCAGCCTTTCTCTCTTTTTAAGTAAGTCTCTTAAGTCTCCCTGCCTTAAAGTACTTTAAAATTTTAAAAAATATATATAGTTGCTGCCTTTAAATTTTCTTACTTAATTAAAAAGGGTGTTTAAATAAGTATATGATGGAATAACAAACGGAACATGATGGAATGGCAAAATGTTCAACTCTGTAGTCTTGTAATTTTTAACCAATCCAGAAGGCAAGGAAACTCCTGTATCAGTACCCCCAGAGGTATGATTTGTTCTAGGAACATGTAGAACTCGACAGATTTAACATGCATTAGTCACCATTTTCTACACGGGGAGTCTTCAGCCGGCAGGGATCACGATAATTGTTTTAGTGCTATAAACTGTTTTCAATAAACATTAAATAATAGCAAATTAAGATGTGTTATTATTTCTTAATACACTCCTAAATCTTGAAAACCAGTTAAAAATCTGTTGAACCCTGAAAAAATCTTTTAGAAGTCTGTGGGTTGGACTTTTCTTTAAAAAATATGCAATAGTTTTTACAATCTTCTTGGCTTTTTTTTTATTTTAGAATCTTAAACATATTTGTTATTTATTATATTTTATTAAAAAAAAGTTGAATGTTTATTTATGTTCATTTTTCAAAAAAAGTTGGTATCTGATGTAGGTAATTAAGATGTTTCCCTTATAGAATAAAATTTTGTTTTATTTACGACATACTTAAGTTATTTTAAATGTGTATTTGAGTAGTTACTTTTTATTGTTGTAATAACTGGAATGATATACTTGTTAACTAATTCTTCAATTTATTTGCATTTTAGTCTATGTTGAAAAAGCCTCATACAGTGTTTTATAACAAGTAAGTTATGTTTCTTTTTTTTTTATTAGTGTAATTGTTGTAAGACTTGATTCACATTGCAGTTTTTTTTTTCCTCTTGATTTTTATTTTTCTTCTTTTAGAAAAAACGATCTAAAACCATTTGAAGATGCAACTCCTTTGGTATGTTGTATTGTAACATATTTTTTTCTTTCGTATTTATCTATATACAATTATTGAAATGCAATATTATTGTACGCAGAGTAATTATTTTTTTAAGTGTAAGTTAGTTTTGCTCATAAGTTAATTTATAAGTAAATTTGCTAAAAGTTAAAATGCTTTTAAAAGCTCATTGTAAAGCTGTAACGAAATGTAATTTGACCATCATCTATATACTGAATATTCGGCCATCACCTTTTATGGCAGCCTAAAAGAGAACTTAATTTTTTAAGAACTTTAATTATTGCATTATTCTTATGTATTATTTTGTAATATAATTATAAATGTATTACAGTGCTATAGATAAATGTATTACAGTGCGAACCCTGCTATAGTGTACCGTGATTGAAAATTAAGTTTGTACAGGTTGAAAAAAGTACTTGTGTAGCTAAAAATTAGTTTTAATTTCTCCTTTTATGAAAAAAAATTGTGATTTTTGATTGAACACAATTTGATTTTAAATAGAGTTCATCAATTTTCTTATCTAAAATGTGCTAAAAATGAAAGATTTTTTGATCTACATTTTCTGTAGAAAAAAACGTATTGAGGACATTTATGGCTGATCTTACTTCAGCTATATATGGTGCTGAAAGTTCATTTTTTTTCTTCAATATTTTCTTCTAATAAGTCTTCTCTACCTTCGTTTGTTTGTTTTATTTCACTGACAATGTCATCATCGGTTGGAGTACCAGAAGTACAACATTCAAATTGCTCAATAACGTCCTTAGGAAAAATATCCATTCCCTGTTTTTTTAGCCATAGAGAGATAGGTAAATTTTCTTCTTCCTCCACATTGGAATCTTTTACTTTAAGACCCTTTGAAGGACCTGCATGTCGGAAACAGTTACGAATTGTAGCTGATGTTACTTGCCTCCATGATTTTTATAGCAAAAATATTGCTTTTAGAAGAAAAATGTTGCATTCTGAATCCATGTTTGTTTTTTTTCATAGTTATCTAAAATACTCATAACTAATTGTCTCCTATAGTGAGACACCTGAATAACACCCTGGTCTACACAGAAATCTTATTTGGTGGTAAAAATATGAGCTTAATACACTTTAGTCTTTCTAAATGGGGGTGAGCTGTGCAATTGTCTTCAAGAAAAACAATTTTACGATTTACTTTTTATAAATCACTGTCCCACTGTTGAAGTTCTTCAAAAAAAGTTTTGATTAACTTCTTTTTGATTGGCTTTGTAGTTAACAGGCAGTTTTTAAAAAAATTTTAAAGCACCTCGGTTTTTGAGATTTACCTATGACAGTTTTCCACTTTTCCTACCCTTCATCTTTGCACAAACAAGAATTGTTATTCTCACTTTGGAGAGTTTACCATTAGTGCATTTTTCTCCTTTAAATTAATGTCTGATTGAAAATCAATTTGTAACATAGTCCAGCTTCGTCATAGTTAAAAATGTCTTTCCCTTCATAATTCTGTATAATATTCGGCCACATTTCTGTTTTCCCCTTTTCCACATTCGTTGCATCAACACTTTCTTCTTCTGCAATAGTCTTTCCTGAAGAAATATTATTCCGTTTTTTATTTTTAAATCTGTCCAGCCATCCATTGGAGTACACTGTATCCTTTTCCTCTAACTTTTCAGCTAACTCATTCGCTTTAATTTGAAGCATAGGTCCTGCTGAGTACAGGGGTGTGATTCTTCCGTGGATTTCTGATTTTTCCATTTTTTTCCGCTAATTTCTGCAGAAAAAATTTTTTGATCAAGTTAAAATATTTCATGAGGAATTTAATTTTCCGGCGAAAGTATTGAAGTCCTCATTCCCCTCTCTGAAGTTTCTCTAAAAATCATTTCTTTGGGATAAAACTGGTTGATCTTTATACAGGGATGCGATTTTTTCGCTTTTACCTCTCGAATTTCAGCCATTTCATCAAGAACTCCAATTCTCTAAAAAAATAATTTTTTTTTTATATATATATATAAATATCTCTCTTTTTTGTGAAAATTCAGTCGTTCAAATAAAATAATTATATTTATTTACGATTTTCAAAGATAAACAGAAAGTTTAAACTACGTCCTAGCTGCTAACCCCTCCACATTTTTATTTATCTTAGCTATTTTCTCCGCTTTTACGCACAGAAAATAAGATTTTCCGTATTTTTATCCATCCGCCGGATAGCTCGTATTTTCACAATTCAGACGTCGCTGCTTCCTGTATTCTGGCGTAAAAGCAAACGGAAAAAAAATACAGATAGATTTGCGGTGAAAATATTTATTTGTTCATTCAATTAATCTTGTAAATTTTTGTTTATTATGTCTGAACAAAAACAATACAAACAAGCCTTTTAGGAATCTCAAGTCCTGACTCTGCAAATATCTCGATTTTTATTCACGCGATTTTAATATCAATCATCGATTTTCGTATTTACCTGATTTAAAAGTTGCGCATTGTGATTCTTATTTACGCTATTTAAATATCGTACATTATAATTCTTATTTACGAGATTTAAAAATCCTATATTGTGTTTGTATTTATGCATTTTTAAAATCGCCATTTTATTATCAAGCATCGATTTTCGTATTAACCTGATTTGAAAGTTGAACGTTGCGATTCTTATTTAGGCGTGCATTGTGATTCTTATTTATGAGATTTAAAAATCCAATATCGCTATTTGTATTTACGTGCTTTTAAAACCCTATGTAGCTATTCGTATTCGCACGATCTTAAAATCCAGTGTCGTTATTCGTTTTTGCTGTTGTAATATCAAACATCGATTTTCGTATTTATATGTGCTTTAAAAATTAGACATTGGGATTCGTATTCGCACGATTTAAAAATTATGCAGCGTGATTCGTATTAACGTGATCTAAAAATTACACATCATGATTTGTATTTTTTAAATTCGATATAGAGTTTCATATTCACGCGATTTAAAAGCCTCATATCGGGATTCATATTCTCTCAATTTAAAATCGGGCATGTGATTCATATTCATACAATTTTAAAATTAATCATCGGGATTTAAAACACATGGTTTCCAGGTTTAAAAATCACACTTTTTTTGTCAAATTTTTGTGTATATATAATGTATATTCATTCTTAGATTTCCTCTTTTTTACTTTCTGACTACTCTCATCCCTGTGAGTAGTGAACCATTTTAACAAAGCTTCTTCTGCAATCTCTCTTTCAGCTCAACATAGTTTTTTCAACGAAACCATGCGGCAAGAATTGCACTTCGATTTTTCCAAATGTTTGAAACTGTAGATTTTGACTAGGAAAATTCCTTACACAGTGCCGATTGTTTGGTTCCGTCTTCAATATGTTTTACAATTTTAACCTTGTCTTCTATCGAAAATGCTTTCCTCTTTAGAGAATTTGCCACTACCTTTGGAATAAAAATCTTGTCTCAAATAGATGATGTGAGAAATGGAATAGAGCAGCTGTAGAACGAGTTAAATTGTTCCCCTTCTTGATTGTCGAAGGATGATTTGTAAAGAATATGGTTTGAACAGATCAGAGATTTCCAAAAATTCAGCAGGTGGCCAAACTAACTAGTTGTAGAGCAAGCTTGGGGAAAAGGGACAAAGAGAGGATTGTCAGGGAGGTGGGAGTATATGATAAATGTTCTGTTTAACATTTATTACAGTATAGTTAAAAGTGATAAGCATAAAGGAGTGAAATATGACACATTGTATAGGGATGCATTAATTTTCAGTCCCAACACCTGCAAGTTTAAAGATTAAGGACTGAAAAAGATATTTAGAGAAATGAAATTTGAGTCCACTATAACCGAATTTCCAAGTTCTCAGCTGTTCACTATAAGCGTTAAAAATAACATTATTTAAATAGGAGTATGGACGAAAAGTTCACTGCATCCGAGTGTTCACTATAGTGTGGTTCGATTATATTTTGTAAAAAGAAAAGTAATTTTGGTGGTGAATTTTAAACGCATGAGATAAAAAGTCTGAAGTCAATAATTAGAATCATTATTTCTTAATAAAGGTTTTGATATATGTATTGAAAGAAAATAATTTAAAAAGCATCTAAAAGGTATATATATATATTTTTTATAGATTGATTAATTTCATGTAACAAATCGGCACAAAACCATGTTTAAATTGAATTAGAATTAGCTAATGAAGCAGAACTGCTTAGCTAGTGAGACAGAACAGAAAATATTCATGACTGTCAGAAAAACTTCGCTGGCCACTGTAAGATTTGAGATTGTAGTAAAATTCACCTTGAAATACTTATGTATTTTTTTACTATACAGCCCTTCATAATTGAAATTAAGATTTTTAATATGTAATGTTTTGTGGTGAAAAGAAATTAATAGTGCATATGAAATAAGACAAGAGTATAGAGCTCATAAAATAAGTACAAAAGATAGAGAAAACATGAAAAATATATTTTGTACTATATATATATATATATCTATAGCATAATAAATAAATACAATTGTAGGAAGTTAGTTTTTCTGGAAATAGTTACTATAATAAGCTTTGCAACAAAACAATAACAGGGATGATTGTATTCCAGGTTTTCCAAATCATGTGATTATTTTGCGTAATGACACTATCTCAAGACCGTTGTTTTACAGGCTTCCACAAATCAAACTTTCATTTCAAAACTTTCGCTTAATCCCATAACAAAGCTTTTACTCCACGTGTTATAATTATCCTCTTTTTTTCTTACCTCGTTTATGTGAGATGATTTTTTTTTATTTATCCTACTTAATAAGTGAACAGCTATGAATTTATCGAATGTGTTTAATGTATAACATTGATAGTATAAAAAGTATAGATAATTCCAAAACTGAGAATATCTTAAAAATTGCACTCTTCAAAAGTAGCTCTTTTTCTAATTGTTTTTTATTATATTTAAATAAATAAAAAAATTGGAAATAATGAAAATTACAGTCTAATTGGTTTAATAAATTTTGGTACTAATATAAATAATATGAATATATATACACACTGATGGAAGAACCAAATCCCAATACCAAAAAAAATTGTCGACTAATTAAATTTCGGCAATGCATTCGTCTAAGTAGCATATTTAATTGATTTATGTTACATCACAAGTTAATGCAATTAAGAGAAAAGCCCTTTCGAATGTGAAATACTGGTACGTTCATAACCGGTTGTGGGTGACACTAAAGTTGTTCTGAAGTTTACTAATTCTTACATGATAAAAAAGTAGAGTAGTTAATAAAACATGGATATGATTGATTTAATGTAAGATTTAGGTAAAACTTCTGTAAACAATAAATTCTGTCATATTCTTGTTTTTTATCTAGGTTATTTAAATTTTGTTAGCTGTGAGATTTTAAAGTGAGTCAAATAGAAAGTGGAGGAATTATTATGTCAGTATTTTAGTAAAATTATTTAGAGGAAATGGCATTTTAATTTTGTCTTACTGTTCCTACATCCAAATTTTATTGACTTGATGTTTCATTAAATTAATTTGCAGGAAGGCTTTTGTAAGAAATCTGATGCCTCTCATTTTATGTTTGGGTCTCACAATAAGAAGAGGCCGAACAACATGGTAGCTGGAAGGATGTTTGATCACCAAGTGCTCGACATGTTTGAGTTTGGTATTGAAGATTACAAATCATTGAAAGATTTTAAAGTAAGACATGCAATAAAAGCTTATTATAGTTAATATCTTTTATGCACTTAAGAGCTTGAAAAGCTGCCAGAATTATATTGATATATAATTAGTTACATCCTATAATTTTTTAGAAGTAAACTCCATATATACTTCACTCAGTAATTTTTTTTTTTTAAGTAGAAAGAATTGACAGCATTGATATTTATCAGTCAGAATAATTAGTATGATTTTTCAAAAAGATAATTAATGTTAAATTTAAATGATCTTTTATTATTTTGTGCAAATATTGACTATAGTAGGTAAAAAAATTGCATTAGTTTCATTTTCTTAGATTATAATTTTCTGAATATTACTTTTATTTATTCATTAATTTTTCTGGTACATATAATCTTTCTTTATTGATATTATTATTGAAAAAATATTTTTTCTTTAATTTTTTTGCATTGTGTTTTAATTTGTAACTTGCTCGTTGTTTTGAGATTTTTTGACCAATTTCTGTTTTCCTTTTAATTTTGATATTTAACAAGAAGTGTGTGTAGTTTAGTGTTTGAATAGCTTCCTCCACAATAACTATATTCTAAACACATTTTCAGACAGCAAAGGTAGCTACAGGCAATAAACCCATGCTTTTGTTCACTGAAGGATTTGATCAGAAACCTGAATTTAAACGAATAAAGAATTTCTTTATTGGTAAGTTTTTTTTTTTTTAGCCAATCAAGAATTATATGTTTCTAATCAGTTGTTTGGAAGTTCTAGATTACAAATTACCTTATGGTAGTCAAGAAGAAAATTAAAGTTTTTTTTTTGTTCATTTATTTATTATTAATTTTAAAATAAGTATTCACTCTAGTATTTATTTTTGGTTTGACCAAGCTCACTGAGTGACAGCTAAAACTAGTCTTTTAGTTGTCTAGTATTAAATCTTTTCATTAAAATTTAAGGCAAAATATAAACTAAAGATATATTACATATTAAGCTGATTTAATAGCTTGAAATCCTTTACATCAGCCATGGGTGCAAGTCTTCCGTCCCCAGGACGGATTTCCGTCTTTCGAAAATGTCCGCGGACGGAATCAAGACTGACTCGAAGACGGAAATCGGAATTTATTTTTTCTGTCCTTAAAAATACTTTTTAGGTCTACGTTATTGGTCTACTTTCTTATGTCCTGTTGTTATTTTATTAAAAGACATGAATAAATATTTTTTGTACAGTATTTAAACCAAGGATGAAAGACTTCCGCGAAAAAGCGGAAATCCACTTTTTTTTTCTTCCCAATTTTGAAAATTTCCGACCATGTTCCAAAAACTAAAATTTTTGGGAAGTCCTATTGGAGAAACCCAAGCCGCCCGAACGATAGTCGGATTACCGCGACTTCTGCTATAGAGTGGAAAGGAGTCTAAGCGTTTCGTT
>NC_092212.1:0-19660 GCF_043381705.1 Parasteatoda tepidariorum | reverse complement strand
CGATTCATATTCACGCGATTTTAAAATCCAATTTCGTGATTCATATTCACGCGATTTTGAAATCCAAAATCGCGATTCATATTCATGCGATTTTATAATCCAATATCAAGATTCATATTCACACGATTTTAAAACCCAATATCGCGATTCTTGAAAGAAGTAGAAGTAAGCTTTCTCTTGAATTAGTTACTGTAAAGATGTGATATATTTTTCATTAGTAAGTAATTTAATATCCTATTATTGCGCCTTCCTATAATTGCTTTTTTTTTTATGTATTAGTGGTCAAAATTTGAAAATTACATTTAAGAAAAATTTAAAGTTAACTGTCTAAATGCTTCTGCCACTTTAAATATTGAATAAAAGTCTCCCAGCATTGTTAAAAGTTGCTTTTATAAATCTCAGTATCATATAGAGCCCTCTCCCCTCCTCCTAGTGACCTGCGTAGTAAAAGTTCAGTTTTTTTTAATTTTTGTCCACTTTCATGCCTGTTAAACTTGATGTATTATGGTAAAGCTTTCTTCGATAGTTTGCATATGTCGAGGGGGTATTGTGTATGTTAGGTATTTCAGTCAAAAAATTTTCAGTCTTGGCCTTTTTTCCAACTTGCACCCATGGCATCAGCTTGAAGATACATTATAAAGGGAATTTTTTTTCCTTATAGATTTCTTCAGAGGTCCCGTCATAGAATATGTGAATCTCAAAGGCTTAGAGCATTTGTTAGTGTTTTCTGTGTTTAATGAAAAGATATGCTTTAGAAGTTACAGGTATGTATACTTTATTTTTAAATGTTGACGTTCAAATAGTACTTTTATTATAACAATTGTGCTTAATGAAAAGTGATAATGAATATTTGTTACATTTTTTGTATCATTCAGGTTATCATTTGTTTTTTCTAGAGTATCTCTGAAAAAAACAGAATCAAAAGAGCCCGGTGTTGAACTGGAAGAAATAGGACCACACATGAACTTGACTCTTCGACGTTCCAAATTAGGTTCTGATGACTTCTTTAAGCAGTCTTGTAAACAGCCAAAACAATTGAAGGTAAACTAAGGCTTTATTTATTGTGATTTTTGAACTTTTAAGATTACATATCAAAAATGGAGTTTATGAGTTATAATTTAGTATATTAACAGACATATTATGTTAGAATTATAGTTTGGAAGAAAATGAAAAGATTTTGCTGTAAGTATTTGCTAGTTATTATTATTAGTGTGATTTTTGGAGCTGTTTAAGTCTTAACAGAGATGTGAATGAATTTTTTTTTTTAACTAGCTTTAATTTTCATTAGATTTAATATTCATATTTTCTATGATAAAAATAATAGATATATTTTTCAATAATAAATATATTACTAATGTGTGATAATATGGGTAAAAAAATATTTGTTTAGGATTATAAACCAAATTATATTCAATCCAAAATGAATTGATACATAATCCAAAGTAATATTTAAACAAAGTGATGATGATTTCAAGAGTACCAAGAATGAAGTATCATTTATTAACAAGATACAAACAATTGAAAACACATAGAGCATTATCTGGCATTATTAAAAAGAAAAGCCTTTGCAGCATCATTTAATATTACACTCTTACTTTTTTGATAATTTCAAAATTAATTTTATAAAAAAGAAAGACAAATTTAAAAACTTCCTTAATTTCCTATTGCTATAAGAATTTTTTCCTTAAAGTCAGAAAATGATTATTTAGACTGTTGATTGATATTTGTTATGAAAAGATTTATCTCTTATGAAAGGTACTATTATCAAGGCGTGTCTGGATATTAAGTACAAAAGGCAGCTAATATTGTTTTTCAATTAAATGAAGCCAGCTTTGAGAAAATACATCCTCACTAGCCACCTCCTGGAAGACTATTTTTCAGACACGTCTCGTTGAAAGCTGATAAAGATATGAAAAGCTACTTTGTACTAAGTAATGAAAAAGCCATCATTTAAGCCAAGACAAAAAGAAAATTCATTAAATCTTTGCCTTCTTAGATATTACTTACACCAAAAGGAACAGTTACTTTATATCATTTCATCATATTATAATCATAGGTGTTGATTTTCCAATTGGTACAAAAGGAAAATATGTGTATAAAATTGAACTAATCATTATGCTACTAATTATTTCATGGTTTGTCATTTTTATATACTTAAAATTAGTATAAATTTTTCATTTGCAAAGTAAAGGATTTGCAGCTAAGAATGGAGCAAAATTGCATTGCTTTTTTCGATTTTTGTTTATTATTTTTTTTTATTTACTAGTTTTATGAAATACTAAGTACTAAAATGTTTGGAGAACAGGACAGATTTGGTCCCTGTCTGTTGTTGAATGGTTCTGAAATAAAAATTTTCATTGCATTAATTTTTTTTTAGATAGAATTAAAGGTAGCAACAAAAATAAGAACCTTATAATATTTTTTTTTATGTATTTCTTGCAAGTTGTAATAATTTGCAATTGGGTTTCATGTTACTTACATATTGTTCAAATTTATCTGGTTTTATTTTTCAGTAATTCTAATTCAGTTCTTATATTATATTTATTTTCTATTCATATTAATATGTTTTTCATTTTTAGCCCACAAAAGTAAAAAATATGAAGAAGGACACATTTGGTTCCACTCATGGCAGAATTCACATGGAGCGCCAAGATTACTCAAACCTGCAAACTAGAAAAATGAAGGGCTTAAAGAAGCAAAAAATGGGAGAAATGGTTTCTCAAGTGGAATCTTCAGATGGACAAACACCGAAAAGGAAAGCAGAGAAGACAGATTCACCTGTCAAACTTAAAAAAATTAAAACATAAAATTAATAATAAATTTTGTATCTGATTGATTGATCTCTTCACTGTTAGTCTGAACTCTGTAATTTAAATGTAAGTTCAAGTCTTTATCAGTTAAAAATTTACAATTATGAAAAAAGCATTTTCTTTCATTTTATGAATATGCTTTTCAGGTTATTTCACTAAATAGGGAACAGCGTTTAAAATTACATGGGAGGTGATAAAAGATTTTAAAATCAAATCTCCATATCAGATCTTTAATAACTTCTTAATTGTAATATTAAATTCTCTTTTTCATACATTTATTTCTATTTTAGAAGCTGTTTTTTACCTTAAATTTAATTTTATAAAATAAAGTGTAATCATTAGCTTAGAAAACATTCAAAACAATATTAATCCTTTTCTTGTGTCCGGTACAGCATATGTACTGGTCGAAAAGACTCCACTCCTTGCGAGGTTGAATTTTGTACCAGTGGTTCTCTTTGCCCCTATATTTTATGACTGCCATCGATCCTGTCATTTCTTCCCCCTGAGGGGGTTTACCTTCTTCAGGTAAACACAGGGAGTCACCCTAGTGATCTGTCCTCCCTTCGTTTTCCTCTCCCTTTACTCCTACTTTTCCCTTTCACTTCCCCCTAGTCGTGGTTGCCAAATTTACTGGTGAGGGCTTGTCATCTGTTTGATTACCACTCTGTTGTGTTGGACATAGATGGGAAGAGACCACCCGCGTGTCCCTGGAAAAGGGGATCCTGGTAGTTGAGGGGCATCTTGGTACTCCAATACACTGCTTTGACCCTTGCTTCAGGTAAACGGGAGGTGCATATTGGCCTGTATGCATCGACCGGCTTGCCACGAACATCATCTGTTGGCTTGGGTCAAGTCCGGGGTCACTTGCTGGGCACCTTGTTAAGGGTGGAGGCTGCTTCAGGGGTGACTCGCGGGCGTATAACTATAGGCTAGCATTGGTGTATGTAACGTACTGGTGTCAGAACCAATATGTTGCCTGCATCCCCTTAATTGGACTCCTTGGTGGGTGGTGCCGCTGGTAGTTGAAGTCCTTGAAATTTTCTATGGCGGCAAGGTGTTTAGTTCCGCACACCATAGCAAAAAAAGCGGAACACCTTTACCACCGTGTGAATATGCTGGTTATTTTAATATAGCATTGTTAAATCCCCCTGTTTCTAACACTTCGTTTAGTAAAATATCCCCATTTTTGATACACAAAGCTCTTATCTCTGTTTTAGGAGAAGTAACGTCTGTTCGAAAATTACGATCAGGTGACCTCTTAGTACAGGTATCATCTGAAAAACAAGCGACTACTCTATCAACCTGTATGTGTTCGTTTTCAGTAAACGTCACACCTCATAAGACTCTGAACACCTCACGAGGGGTGATATCGCAATCAGAATTTATTGATGACACAGAAGAAATGATTGTAGATGAATTGCGCGATCAACATGTTATTGCTGTAAGAAGAATTAAGGTTCGTAGGAAAGGAATGGCCAACTCGTTCCCACGAAACATCTCATTCTTACTTTCGCTACTCCGAAGTTGCCATCTGAAGTCAAGCTTGCCTGGTATAACTGTCCGGTTGGACCATACGTGTCAAACCCTTTGAGATGTTTCCAGTGTCAAAGGTTTGGTCACTCAAAGGCCTCTTGTCGTAGCACACCTATTTGTGCTCGCTGTTCTGGTTGTGGCCATGATGATACTTCCTGTGAGTTACTGGCCCTCTGCATCAATTGCAAGGGTAATCATGCGGCCTACTCCAGGAATTGGTCACAAGAAAAAGAAATACAGACCATTAAAGTCATGCAAAATTTGACTTTTAATGAAGCACGGCGAATGGTTACCGCTCGAACTCTCCGTCCGGGCGTATCCTATTCTGCAGCTGTAAAAGCAACCTACAGCTCTGTCAGCACACAAACTGATACTCCTTTCACGCTAACGTCTACCAAACAGCCTACTTTTCATTTTGGAGCATCGAAACCTAATGTTTCGAATCAAGCAGTTCTCCCTCGCCCACTTCTCCACCTTCTAAAGCAGCTAAATTAGATCAATATGATAAATTTCCGAAGAAGCAACAGCGCATAGACATAATCCCCAACCAATACGTCAACGTCCTGGACAAACGAAAAAGAAAAAAGATCCGAAGTACCTCCAGTTTGCCAATTCAGCTACTGGAGTTTTACAAAATCTTGAAAAGGACTATGAAGTGTCCATTTATCTCTCTGAAGACGAAGAAAGCATTTTAGATTGTCCTCCGGTTAATCAAGAGATCATGCAAATCTCACAATCCACAACATAATGGCATTTACACTTATTTCGTGGAACTGTCGTGGCATTCGCAATAAATCAACTGATGTCAGAGAGATAGTCTCTCGATATCAACCTACGTGTATTTTATTTCAAGAAACACTCTTAAAATCATCAGACAAGTTTCACTTGTGTAATTACTCGTGTTTCCGTAACGACTGCGATGATCGCAACCGACCACATGGTGGTGTTGCGATTTTAACTACTAATAACTTACCTTTTATTAGCATTCCATTGACAACCTCATTACAGGCTATTGCTATTCAGATTCATATCAATGTTCTCATCACTATATGTTCCATTTATTTACCTCCCAATGACTCGATTTCACAAACTGATTTGAATTGCTTGATTAATCAATTACCTAAGCCTCACATTTTATTAGGAGATTTTAATGGCCACGGTGTATTGTGGGGCAGTTCTGTCTCCAATGATCGGGGTCGAAAAATCAAAAAACTCATTGAAGACCATGACCTTTGCCTGCTGAACCAAGGCGAAGAAACATACTTTCATGCGCCCACACGAACATACCATTCCATTGATTTGGCTTTCTGCTCATCAGACCTCTTACCTTTAACTCAATTTTCTGTAGACAATGACTTACACAACAGTGATCACTTTCCCCTCGTTGTTTCATATTCTGCTACTGCACCTATTACTCCTAGACCTCCAGTATCCATCTATCATCGCGCTAATTAGAGTTTGTTTACTAAACTTGCACAGACCACTGATTCCCTCGTTACCTGTAATACTATAAATACAATTGTTGATAATGTTACGTCTGTAATTATACACGCAGCTGAAGAGAGTATATCAAAGACCTCCACTTCACTTCCCCACCATCGCAAGCCTTGGTGGAATGAGGAATGTGCCACTTCTTATAAAGATAAGAGACGCCTTTGGAACATCTTCCGCCGTACCCCAACAACAACGAATCTCTTAGCTTTTAAACGAGCTAAAGCCTTTGCCCGCNATTCCATTCCATTGATTTGGCTTTCTGCTCATCAGACCTCTTACCTTTTACTCAATTTTCTGTAGACAATGACTTACACAACAGTGATCACTTTCCCCTCGTTGTTTCATATTCTGCTACTGCACCTCTTACTCCTAGACCTCCAGTATTCATCTATCATCGCGCTAATTAGAGTTTGTTTACTAAACTTGCACAGATCACTGATTCCCTCGTTACCTCTAATACTATAAATACAACTGTTGATAATGTTACGTCTGTAATTATACACGCAGCTGAAGAGAGAATACCAAAGACCTCCACTTCACTTCCCCGCCATCGCAAGCCTTGGTGGAATGTGCCACTGCTTATAAAGATAAGATACGTCTTTGGAACATCTTCAGCAGTACCCCAACAACAACGAATCTCTTAGCTTTTAAACGAGCTAAAGCCTTTGCCCGCAAGGTCCGACGTAAGAGTCAGAGAGATAGTTGGTCGAGATGTGTTTCCTCTATTACATCGTCGACATCTCCGACCCAAGTCTGGTCAAGAGTAAAGAGAGCAAATGGTATTTACCGGGACTTTCATTATCCAGTGTTTGAGATAAACGGCATCAAATACTCGTCTTCCATTGATGTATGTAACATTTTAGGCGAAACATTTGCAGCTACCTCAAGTCCAGACAATTATAGCACAACATTTCAACTACACAAAAGTAACGCTGAAAGCCAAAATATTAATTTTAACAGCCGCCAATTCACACCATACAATTGTACTTTCACCCTTCCTGAACTAAAGAGAGCACTGTTTAGATCATCCAACACAAGTCCAGGTCCTGATAGGATTACATATAAAATACTCCGCCACTTGGACACGAGGTCTTTAAAGAGTATTCTTGCCCTATTCAACAGAATATGGACAGAGCAGATGTACCCGTCGAGTTGGCGTGAAGCCATTGTAATACCCATATTAAAGCAAGGAAAAGAGCCCATTAACTATCGCCCTATAGCACTAACCAGCTGTTTTGGTAAAACGCTTGAGCGTATGGTACCTCATACCAAACTTTCAGAGTGGTTTTCGTAAGGGAAGATCCACAATTGACAACATCGTTGCTCTTGAATCTAGAATTCGCAATGCTTTTGTCCGGCGCAATCATCTAGTCTCTATCTTCTTTGATATCGAGAAAGCCTATGATCGGAGTTGGAGATATGGAATTCTGAAGGCACTGCTTGATATGGGTTTCCGTGGTCGTTTGCCAATTTTCATAAAAAATTTCTTGCTCAGACGCTATTTTCGTGTTAAGCTTGGATCCAACTTTTCTGACCTATATATTCAGGCTGAGGGTGTTCCCCAGGGCAGTGCTAAGTGTCATATTGTTCATCGTTCATATTTCACTAGTTTTAAACGTACTGCAACCTGCTGTCTTTGGCTCTCTATATGTTGATGATCTACAAATCTCGTGTTCAGAATCCGACATGAGAGTCATCGAGCAACAACTTCAGTTAGCAGTGAATAAAATTTTAGACTGGTGTGATCATAATGGCCATACCCTTTCACCTTCTAAAAGTTCAAGCATTCATTTATGTCGGAAACGCGCACTTCATAATGATCCTGTCATTTTCATTCATAACATTGCTATACCAGTTGTACCACATGCAAAATTTTTAGGAGTCACTTTTGATAGCAAGTTAACTTTTATCCCTCATATCAAACAGTTACGAAAGCGATGCGAGCAAAAACTGAATATGTTGCGTGTTCTCTCAAATACGTACTGGGGAGCGGACCGCCTAGCACTTTTACGCATTTATCGGGCCCTGATACTTTCACGGCTTGATTATGCATGCGTTGTTTATGGTACTGCAACCACCTCTAACTTACGAATCTTGGACACAGTACATCATACTGCTTTACGCATATGTTCCGGAGCATTTCGTACTTCCCCGGTTGAAAGCTTATATGTTGTTTGTCACCAGATACCATTATATCTACGTCGCATCCAGCTGTCTCTTACATATTACTTTAGTATCATGTCCTCTAAATCGCATCCTTTAAAGCATGATGTTATTTCATCAAGCTTGGAGCGACTGTATATTGCTAGACCATCACACATTCCCCCACTTCATGCTCGCACACGCTCACTTATCCAATCATTCGATATTTGTGAATTACCATCACAATCAGTGGATCACTTTCTCATACCACCATGGACCATTTCACCATACCAATCTATTTCCCTTTTCAAGTTACACGATAAAGCCAACGTTACACCCTGCATTTTTCATACACTTTTCACTGCACATCGTCACCAATATTCTCACAATATATACCGATTTATACAGACGGTTCAAAATCTGCCGGATATGTAGGATGCGGGGTCATCATCGCTGATGATACATTTAGCTATAAAATCCCAGATATTTGCTCCGTCTTTACTGCTGAAGCTGTGGCTATCCTTATGACACTGCGTCTAATTTCCTCACGCTCTACTCTGAAGTATTGCTTATACTCCGATAGTATGAGCGTTTTGAGCCAACTAGAAAAGTTTCACTGTGATAATCATCCAATTTTATGTTTCATCATTCATTTGTTAATCACTCTTCAGAAGAATGGCTTTGAGAGTCTATTTTGCTGGGTACCAAGTCATGCTGGTATTCCAGGGAACGAACTAGCTGACACAGCTGCACGATCTGCCACATCTGTCTTGAAAGTGTCCATACCTTTTTCTGACATGAAGCTACATACTCGAAAGTTGGTAACATCATTATGGCAACAGCAATGGGACCTGAAAGTTCTCAATAAATTGCAAAGCATTAAATTCGATTTCGATAATTTGCCAGTGCTGCGCTTGTGTAGTGCTGATGTAAAGCTAACCAGACTCCGAATCGGCCACACCCGGTTAACACACCTCCATCTACTGTTTGGAGAGCTTCCCCCCGAATGCAGTACCTGTTACGTTCCTCTCACAGTTCATCATATTTTAATAAGGTGTCCATGTTTTAATCAACTTCGCTTAAAGCTTTTTGGGAGTACTATTTTATGCTTGCAAGATTTGTTAGATGATACTCACCATCCTAACATTTTTGCATTTTTACGTGCCGTAGGTATTTTTAACAGCATATAAAAGTTTTAGCACATCTACAATTTTAAACGCTTTTTGCAAATATCTTACTATTTTGTACATTTTACTCACTCCGTGCGTTTTATACTGTATTCATACTTTTATCTGATTTTACTCATACCTTTTATCTAATTTTCATAGCATTTATCCTGTTTTATTCACTGTTTTATCAGTTATAATTGTACTGCAATTAAATTTTGTATGTACTTAGGCTTTAGAACAATTTTACCGTATTGTCTGGCGCAGCATGTCCTCATTTGGACTTTGTGCCACTAAACCCTACATTCAATCAATCAACCTGTCATTTCTTCAAGAACCGCCTGTAATTAGACCCTATTAATTGTTCAAAGAAAAAGTCTGGGCGTTTGCTTACTTTCTATTTGAATTGACTGAAATATTATTCCCTGTTACGTTCAGTTGGCGAGTTTTGAAGGGGGAGAATTTCTTTCATTCTCTTTATAGTATCAGTTATATTTAATTTGAGATATTTTCAGAAACATTACTTTTCCCAATCTTTCAATGCAAATTTGACTCTAATTGTTTCTTTTCGATTCAATTTTTTGTTAGTTATGTTTGATATTTATTTAAAATTTTGTTAATTTTTTTCTTTCTTTTGCATTTTTTTTTTCCATTTTCTTTTAATTATTTTTTTTTCTATTTTTTCTTATTTCTTTTGGTATTTAAATTTGGGGTTTCATTATTTTTCATCGAAAGAATAAGTTTTAATCTTTCGAGATACCACTACATCTATGATTATTGATTGCTTGTTTGAGAATTTAAAAGTTATCTGATCTTTATTGTGTCATCTATTATAAATATATTCTGTAGTGTACAAGCATTTGAACAAAAAATTCTATCCTGAGAAAGAAAGAAAATCCTGGATGTAGCGTTGGAAGAAATTTTTATTATCTTTATATTCATTGACAAAACTTGCTGACACTTTTATTTATTTTTTCATTGAAATAGATGATAAAACTTACAAAAAAATCTTGATCAGTTAAAAAGTATCTTTCTATATATCTTTATATTGTGTTTTGTGATCTAAAAATTTATGAATTTATTTTAAAAATATGCATTTTGCATGCATTTTTAGCATTGGTTTCAAATTAAAAAAAAAGAGAGAGATTTTTTTCCCTTTCTTTATTGGCTGAAGATTCGGCGTTACTAACACAGTGTGTGTGGTGCTTAAATAAATATTCGTAATTATCGCAATATTTTTATAATTCCAAAGGCATAGTCATAGATGTAAAACCTGCAGTCTTGTAGTTTCAATTTGAAAGAGAAGGTTAATAATAAATTTCAGAAAGTTCTAAGTTTTTAGATATTCAAATGTTTATATGACGAATTCAGATGATCATTTCAGTTTGCTTACTATTTAAAATCAGACACAATTTAACACGAGTAATATGTGGTTTGAAAAGGTTTAAGAGGAAATCTAATGAAGCGTTTCAAACTCTGGTATAAATGTTTTCATTGAAAATTTTATGGAACCCAACTTTTGAAACTGATAAAGTGTGAAAAATAAAAGATTAATATAATTTATATATTCTAAAAAGTATTGTGACTGCTAAAAAAGAAAACTGAAATGTTTGTGCAAAGATTAGAGAACATGTATGGGAATGTGTGACCTTGAATTGCAACTTTGTACTCAAAGAAGCTTCACTTTTTAAAATGTCAAATATGATGAACTACCTTCAGAAAGGTAACTTTCCCACCTCCTGCTGGCAAGTTCTCAGAGACTCATTTTTCTTTCATATTCCGACAAAATCTTTATATTGAGACCTTCACCGCTTGTCCTGAATGTAACTTAAACTTAACTCAAAATAAATTCTTCCACTAATAGAAAACTAAAATTATTTTAGCCTCTTCTACATGCAAAGTCCCTGCTTTTTGTTGTGTTATCTGCCAGAATGTATGCTCTTATTGATAATATATTTTGTGTTTTGTCATTTTTAAAATTATTCACTATAATTAATACACCTGAAGAAAGACTGCGCCATAACCAATGGAAATGCATGCTTCATTTTGTTAATAGAGCTTGTGTCCAGTGGCTTAGTTTTAATGTATGTTTGAGGGGTTATCGATTATCTCCTTGTGATCTATATATATATACATGTATCTATATATTCATTCATTTAAAATGTTTAAATTACGAAAACCTGACTAGTCTCAACTAAAAGGTTAAAAAGAAGAAAAAAAACATAACTTTCAAGAACGGTCTTGTTTAGAACATCATTCATTTAGATAAGTTAAAACAGAATATTTTTCGAAGTAAACAAATATCAACACATTTTAATTGAAATTTTTAGAAATTTTATCCTTAATTTTTTTTTCTTTCTTAGTGTATTTTATAACAACTAGGAGGCTCCACCCCCTGCTCGCTAACTCTCGCCAACCCCCGAGAATTGCTACGCAATCCTATGTGGTTCACGCCGTGAACCATGGCTCGCTGCGCTCGCTCGCCAATGAACACAATGTTCTAGCACAAAGACATAGTATATTATCATCAAAGACATAGTATTTTATCATCAAAGACATAGTATTGTACTTATGTAGAAGAATTCTATCAATGTTCTTATTGGCTTTTAAAAAAGTATATTAGCTATTTAGATTGTACATGGTGAAAAAATCAAAACATTAGCTAAATGAGAAACATATTAGCAAAATAAATTATCAAATATTGCAGTTACTCACCTAAATTCAACTAAATGTGTATAATAAATTAGTTAATGCTAGAAATTCTGAAAGTTTTAGAAAAAAATTTTATTATTTAAAAATATAAACTTTAAACCCTAACTTTTCCTTGTGAGATAATAACCCTCAAAAAGTCTTTCATTTTCAAGAACACAAAAATTTGTTTTATCGCCAAATGAAATATTTTTTGGTGATCAGCATTATTGAAATCAATTTCTATATTAATTAACATTTGTGATAAAGTACATAACATTTTAGAACAAAATAAGGATGTTTTACATACAATAAATTAAAATGCATGGCTGTTAGCATTACCCGAGAAATACCACGTGGAGGTCGCCATGCTGCATTTCTAATCGGGGAGTTTTGATTTTGGCAGTTCCCCTTGCCTACTGCCAATAGAAGTTTCAATTAAATTTTTTCCAAAAAACATTTTTTTCTGCAAAGCTCTAAGAAATTAACACTAAGCATTTAGAATTTCTTTGAAAACACAATTATAGATTTGGCATCTTGGAGCAATTACTGAAAGGCTGTCAAATGACTTAACTCTTGACAGGCCAACATAAAGTTGTCCATGACTAAAAACTTGTTTAGTCAATACTAAACTGATTTTCTCAAAAGTCTGACCTTGTGACTTATTTATAGTCATGGAGAAGGCCAGCCTAATTAATTCCTAATTGAGTTTAAATTAAATATTATCATGTTTTTAGGGCATGAATCTGAATTGAACAACCTGATAATGCTCACTCTGGTTATTGTTTCCGTTTTTAAAAGCGCTATATGTTGAGCCACCTCATGTGACATTTGCCATGTGACATTTTTAGCAGCAATCATTGGTCAATTTTCTAACGTTGCCATTCGGGAAGTTGTAATGAGGCTTTTTTTTGGTGCCGTGTAAGAGAAATATATGTATAGATTCTCACCAAATATTTCAATTTCCAGTAGTATCATTTAGAAACACATCTTGTTCACATAATTTGACAATTTTCCAGTTTTCATCTTAAGTTTTATTTCCAATTCAACGTAATATTTTGTTTAATTATAATTTTGTTAATTTTTGCACGAACAATTTGGAATTTTTTTTTGCTTGTGTAATGTTATTTTCAAAGCAATTTTTTCTCGCTTTTTTATGTAATAAATGTCAATTTAAATATTGAAATTATCATACTAAAATGAGAAATTAATTCTAAAAATGATTAGAAATCACGAAACACAATCACGTGTGCACATGCAGAATAAAATAAAATGTGTTATAACGCATTTTATTTTATTCTGCAATACAGCTTTAATTTTTATATAATCATTTGATAGATTTCACTTATATATATTATTCGCGTTAACTAGGTTATTTTTATGTAAATCATCCACTTTTATTTCACAGTTTCTAAAACAATTGTTTGAAGTCATTTTTTAAATGTTTTTTTTTTTTTTTTTGTAATTCTGATGTTTTTTAATGTTTTTGGCATCCTTAAATCGTGTTACTTTAGAAAATTTTCAATTTTAGAAACAAAAAGTCTAAAGTAGATTTCTCTGAAAAAGATAGTGATTTATTTTTCTCCGAACTTGAGAACTTTAATAACTTTTCAAATGTGTAACATTGGTTACTCTTTTGCATGTATTTATATCATTATTAATTTTATACCCATAGAATTTCCTCGAGGAATAATGGTGAAGGATATCAAAGAAAACTCTAACATCTGATTCAAAAAGTGTTCGGAAAGTATATATTCATCTTTTTTTTAAATTTAGAATAAGGGTTTCTATGCACCTGTAATATCGGGAAAATCAGGAATTGTCAGGAAAAACGAGATTTGAAAAAAAAAAAAGATAGGGAAAACGTAATTTTACACCAAAACCAGGAATTTGACATTATCAAATTGAGAAATTTCACTTTTCCGTTTTAAATTTTTATAATCCACAATAGAGGATCAAGAAAAAATATTTTTTTTCGGTCGTCAGATGTATCTTCAAGATTCTTCTATTATTCTTGAGTATCTCTTTAAAGTTGTCAGTGGAAAGGTACTTGAAATTTCTTCCTTGTTATTGACATGCCAATTTTTTTTTCTTCTTTCAAATCCTCTTTTATTTCTCAATTTTCGTTATCTTTGACTTATTAATGACAAATTCCTGTTTAATAATTTCAGAATGACATTATTACAATATTAGGAGCAAAAAGTTTTTTTTTTCACAATTTGCTATGTTTATTTATTTTAAATATATATCGATTGAAGAAACACTATTTTTTAATAAACCTCTTCCTCGGAGATGCAGTTGCAAGTTTTGCTTGATGTGGAATCACATCAGCTTTTTAAATAAAATGTAAGAAAGATTGTTTCTGAGCATACAATTATTTATTACTCAAAGCAGACTTGATTGTTTTATGAAGCATATTGGAGCACAGTTTTTCCTTTTTACAAGTGTCCAAGTGTTTTCCTATACTCCATAAATTAGTTCCTCTTATTTATAAATTTTAAGATAAAGATTGTTATGAAGATTCAAGATTTCATTATATTCTGTTTTGTCCCGGGTTTTAATATTTGTGTTATACCGGGTTTTTATATTTGTGTTATACCATCTTAATTTATATTTTTCTATTTATTTATCTATCCCTAGCAGCAATACAACTTGTGCCCTCATTGGCCCAATATTCTCCAATCTTGGCCCTATATAGAATTGTCAGTTTCATCTGATATTTTACAACCAATTTTGGCTCTATATAGAATTGTCAGATTCACCTGATATTTTATATTCATTATTCAGCCAATATAGATTCCATAAAGGCCGATATTGACCCTAAAATCTAGACATCCCAATATTGGTCCCTTGGTGCATGTTCATATAGGACTCATATTGTGCCAATTTTGATCCCAACAAGGTAAAATTATTAATTTATGATGATTTATAATAATTTTTTTTTAAAGTAGGAAATCTTAATATATTGCTTTTTTAGTCCCCCCCCCCCCCATTTGTTCTTAAAAACGCTCGCCAGTTGATTAAATACGATTTAATTTCAATTAAATTCAGATTATGTGTGTAATATTTTTTTTTAGTTGTTTTATTTTATTGATTAATTCATTCTTTAAAATGTTGGTTTTCACGCAGCTTTGTAAGATTTGATGATTTTCATGTAATTCCGTACGTTACATGTAATTCTGAACATTTCATCTAATTCTGTTAACACAAAATGAGCATTTTTTTACATGGTTTGAAAACAACGATTCAAATATTCTCCTTTCATTTAAAATGAATAAATTGAGATTATTTTAATGAGGGGGTTTGATTCACAGAATGTTCTATTTCTATTCGGTACCCGACGAGACTTACCGATCACCACATCGTTTGCATAGTGAAAAGTTATCTCTTAGCTGCGAATTTAATATATCTCCTGTTTTTATATTTATTAATCAAATAAATTATTAATTATATTATTTAATGAATAAAATAATTAAGTATAAAATCGTTAAATCTGTAATGTATTAGTGAAAAAATGAACCTGTTGAAAATATATTAGCAACAATTATATAATATATATATACACTACCCTGCAATAATCGAGAAGACACTTTACGTTTTTGACATTTTTTTATTTCTCAGGAAATACCTAGAGTATTACTTTGTAACTCTAGAGATGTTTAGTTCACGCGATTTTTCATGCTTAGCAATGAAATTTAAAGGTTCGAAAAACCTACAATAAATAAAAGAAAACAAGTAATTCTGAACACCCAATGCCAGAAAATCGAACAATAAGCTTGTAGCTTCTATCGATTACTTTAGTTGTTATTTTTAATAACTACATAAAGTTTCGTAAACCTAGAGTAAATATTTGTAGAGATATGAGCATTTTTATGAAAAATAAATTTTTTCTTTATAATTTTATAGTTATTCAATGAAATTAAACAAAAGTTTTGGAGCAATTTAAGATTAATTACAAAATTCTCGATTTAATATTTTAAAGGAATTCGTTTAAGACAGCGCAAGTTATGAGTATTTAAGCTAGTTCTTTTATACTGCGTATGTACTGAAAAACTTCAAAAAAGTTTTTTCGTAATTTCGTACTTTGGTAACTAACAAAAAAAAAAATTATTTTGATTTGAATATCTTGAAAAGTTTCAGGCATTTTTCTGTTTTCATACTTTTCAAAAGCGAACAGAGGTTTTTCACAAATTTTCCTTTGTATACAAAATTATGAAGAAAAAAATTTTCTGCGTATGCGCAGTATAAAAGAACTAGCTTAAATACTCTTATCTTGCCCAGTTCTTAACGATTTTGTTTCAAATTTTAAATCAATACTTCTGTAATTAATCTTACATTTCTCAGAAAATTTTGTTTAATTCCATTGAATATTTGTGAAATTATAGCGAAAAAATAATTTAAAAATGTCCATGTCTTCATAAATATCTACTCTAAGTTTACAAAACTATATGCAGTTATTAAGAAAACAACTAAAGCAATAGATGGAAGTTATAAGTTTTCTTCTTGATTTTCTGGCATAGGGTGATCAGAAATACTTGTTTTCTTTTCGTAATTTACTGTAGGTCTTTCAAACCTCTGAAAGCTTAAGAAATCTTATTGCTAAATATAAAAATGAAAACTCGCTGAACTAAACGTCTCGAAAGTTACAAAATAATCCTTTAGGTATTTCTTGAGGAAATTTAAAAAACTGAAAGTAGACTATCTGGCCATTAATGACCGGACACCCCTCATTTCGGATACATGAGGTGCTAGTATCAAGTCAGTAGGGCATCCACGCGCCCGAATCACAGCCTTAACCCTTCTAGGAAGGCTATCCACTAGGTGTTGGTACTCGGCGGCAGGTATTGCCCGCCATTCCTCCTGTAACATGGCGAAGAGTTGAGTGGTGGTTTTGGGGCGTTGTGGTCTGGCCCTTAACCGGCTCTCCAACTCATCCCAGAGATGCTCAATTGGATTGATGTCGGGACTTTGGGATGGCCAGTCAAGCTCTTGCACCCCCATTTCATCAAACCAGTCCGTAATGGCATGTGCTTTATGAATGGCAGCGTTATTGTGTTGAAACACAAACGGGCCGTTACGAAACTGTTGCCACAGGGTGGGAAGCGCCGAATTGTCCAGGATGTCTCTATACCCTTCTGTGTTCAGGGTTCCACGCACTAACACCAAGGGTCTAAGGCCAAACCATGAGAAACAGGACCACACCATAATTCCTCCACCGCCGAACTTCACAGTGGGGACAATGCATTCCGGTAGGTACCGTTCTCCGGGCATTCGCCAGGTCCACACCCGTCCATCAGAGTGCCACAACATGTAGCGTGACTCATCACTCCACATAACGCTTTTCCATTGCTCTACTGTCCACTGGCGACGTGCTCTGCACCACTGAAATCGGTGGTGGGCGTTTGATGGAGAGATGTTTGGCTTATGTGCTGCTGCTCGTCCATGGAATCCTTGTGCAATCAGCTCAGCTCCCGACGAATGGTGCGTGTACTGGCAACACTGCCAGATGCAGCCCGGAAGTTGTTAGCGACAGTGTCCAACGACATTTGTCGGTTTGCCTTCACTACACGTCGAAGAGATCGTCGATCCCTGTCGGGCATTATTTTGGGCTTGACGGGTCAGGATTGCGGTTTTATCACTCCCTCTCGTTCCCATTTCAACACGACGTCACCAACTGTTGACCGTGGTATCTGAAACTTGTCGGAGATGGCACGTATGATCATGCCCCTTTCCGCCTCATTGAGCTCTCGTCGTCCACTCATTTTCACTCTTAACGCTCGTATGGCCGTCGCCTGCTGGCGAATGGTCTTTCCCGTCGTCGTCTCGGATTTGTCAAGGCGTTTAGGCCCCGTAGGGGCCTTTTACCTTTCCATATGAAGCTGTTGGTCTCAAGTAGTTGCATCGGAGTGGGCCTAAAAGAAAAGGAGAGAAGAAAAAGAAGGTGGTAGGCTTGGCTTGGAGGTTCTGCCCGGTGATTGGCAGGATGGCTAAGTCGCTGAGATCTGATGTTTCTGTTGGGATTTTGATGTTATGAGTTTTTGAAGAAGGGAAAAGACTTCTTCTTTATCCAAAAGTTTCTCCAATTCCGCAAGGAGAAGGAGAAGTGGGGCAGCAGAGGAGGTCTCAGTTGGAATAGTACTGTGGTCGGTAGCTTTTTTTAAGACGTCGTTGAGGGCACTTGGAGTAGTTGGCTGTGTGGTCTCCCTGGCAATTGGCGCATGTGGCCGGTGAGTTTCTGTCTTTGGTGCACTCAAAGCTGCGATGGTGGTCGGAGCACTTCACACATCGAGCCGGGTTTCCGCTGGTTCTCTGTGTATGCCCGAACCCTTGGCAGTGATAGCATTGCACGAGGCCACGCCCACCACGGAAGGGCTCGATCCTGATTGGTTGATTCAGAAATTCTGATGATGAAGACTGGAAATGCTTTCTGGCGGCTTCATGGTCGGGAAAAACTGCAACGATGTCCTTTTTAGATTGCAAAATTGATCTTTTAGTCCTTAGTTGAAATATCTTTGCAGGAATGATGCCAGTCTTTTCAAGTTCAGCTCGAAAAATCTCAATAGAAGTCTCAGCCGTAAAGCCTCTAAACAAGAGTTTAGCAGTTTGAGAAGTTGCGACTGAGACTTTATCATCCACCGGAGGAGTGGGATCTGGAATAGCCATCTTTTCCGGAATGAGAGGTCTGGGCTTAGTCTTTCTCCGCTTCTTACGAACGGGAGTGTTTGCGGGAGAAGTCGCAGTTGTTGGCTCCGGCTCAGGGTCCACCGTCAGTGGCGCTGTCATTTCATTGGTTGGCTCCGCAGAATCCTGACGTCTGATTGGTTCTGGGGTCCTCTGGGCCTTGAGCTGATTGCATCGTTCTAAAATGCATTCATTACGGAAAATAGAGACTCGGCGTCTTTCTTCAGGCATATTAAGAGTGTTCTGCGTTTCTTCGATAGCCTTTTTGGTGTCAGCAATGAGGAAATCGATATGAGCATCATCACTGCCGCAGAAATTATCCGCAAAGCGGAACGATAACTGCCTAACAGAGTCTGGAGCAGTGTTTCCCAACCTTTTTTGTGCCATGCCCCACCTAAGCCTTTCTAAAATTCTCTAAAATTCTGCCCCTCTATATAACATATACATAATTTTTAATATTAAAAATTCGAATTGTTAATTTATGAAACTTAAATGACAGGTTTTAGGAAGAAATCACTAGTTGTTAACTAAACACAGTAAGTTAATTTTCAAAACTTATAATGAAAAACTAAAATTCAAATTCGAAATAATTATAATTAACATTTTTCAATAATAATTTAATATTTTAATTTAGTGGGATCCTTGCGCTTGATGCTTGTTGCAAAGAGATTTTATGCAAGGTTCCAATTTGGTTAGCTTCAGTCTCAAGTCTCACCGTTGTGTTATATCCAGAAGATTTTTTTTACCTGTAAATTATTCACAGCACTAAATCCACATTCAGCTAAATATGAAGATGGGAACTGTAACAATAGTTTTCTTGTACATTTAATTGAATTTGGGCATTTGATTTCTGTTTCCTCACAAAGCCATGCCATTACTCCTTCTATATTAAATAAAGTTTTAACTGACTCATCATTTTACATTTCTGCGAGTTCTTCTTGATACTGCATATTTGATAAATCAGACAAATCCACTGACATTGGCTGCATCATCTATGTTGGAAAATCAAGTTTGTTTTAAATCAGAAAATCTTTCTTTTTTGACCGACAATAGCAGCGTTTATGCTAATCCCTAGGTTGATAATTCTTTTGTGTACAATCAGAGCAGTTTTTATGTTTTCAGGAGCGCTGGGCCTGTTTTTATATG